>NC_057813.1:712061628-712124522 GCF_018294505.1 Triticum aestivum | reverse complement strand
AGGCAAGCCGCCACGACCGAATTGCGGAATATCTGCTAACAAAACAAAAAACAAACAGCGACCAAACATGGCCTTCGTTCTCTTTGCCAAGTAAATACCACCACCTGCTATTTGGTTACACCATGCATTGATCACTTCAAAATATTAGCAGGGGACCGGTCGCAGGACAAACAAATACTAGTTGGAATCACGGATGCAAACAGAGGTCTCACAGTCGGATCTGCCACCGGCTCCTCCTTTCTTTCTTGCTTTGCCACTCAAGCAGGGCTGACGTGATCTCCACAAACACAAAACAGATGACGACCTCACTACAACAAGTACGACTCCACAAAAGTCCGTCCAAACTTCTGCTCCACATCCTTGGGCACACTTGCTCCGGTGCACCCTATTAGTAGTGGCCGGTGCTACTTCATGCCCGCCACTGCTAACCACTTTATAGTGGCGGGCCTCTGTCTATCAGTGGTGGCTTATTAGCAGTGGTAGGAGGTCAGTGGCTGGCCTGCCTGGGCTCGTAGCCCGCCACTGATTGCCTTTTTGCGTCCGCCACCGCTAGGTATTCCTGTAGTAGAGAGGGCGGTACCCCTAGTCCAGGACATTGTGAGCCGGATGATTTGTCGGACATGGCCGGCTGCATTGGCCATGGCGAGCTTGGGCCTTAGCCAACGGGGGAGAGGGGAGCTTAGCCAAGGGGGCGGAGTCCCAAACTTTCGACACGCCTCGCCAATGTCGGCTCGCATGCGGGGCTCGTGCCGATTCGACAAGCTCCGGTGGGTCAATTACCACCAAAGTAGCTAGCTAAGAGGGAGTACAATTTTATGTAGAATGGAAGTGAATGTGTTTGAGAAACAAAAGGCTGCCAAGACTTGTATATATAGGCAAAACTTAGTGTTGGCGTTCCCAAACATGACACGATGGCACTAGATACTTTATCTATGGCGTGCATATATATCTTACGCAAACAGTATCTTCCAACTGGCCAGCACAGCTGGGCTCACATAGTGGTGACGTCTGGCAAATTATCCACGCCAGCGCTATCCATATAACGCTGGTGTACCAATTATATCGACGCCATGACTATTTGGAAAAAAATAGTGTTGGCGTTAGTTGAAAATGTTACGCCACCAACAAAAGTTGTGGCTAGCAATTTTTCCACTAGTGTGGAGAGGGCCGCTGAGTCAGCTCCTAAATTTTCTTGATGTGCTATTTTTTTTTTTTTGAGAAACCTGAATAGAATTACTCAGGATGGTTGCTACACTCCTTAAGCATCATTGCACGCAGTCTTTCTGGAACTCCGCCGACAATATGCAAATCTCCCACCTTTCTTGCTTCTGTGGCTAGTTCATGCGCCAGCTTGTTGCACTCTCGCCCAGTATATGAAAGTTTGTGCGACGCAAACTGGCACAGGGTCGCCCTGAATCACAGCATAGGAGGGATGCAGGCTAGGACCAGCAGCTGACAATTCCTTGATAACTGATTGACAGTCCAGTTCCAACTCGACAGGACCTGTATATCCTGACGCCAACACTTGCAGCCCACACAGGGCGGCCTTGGCCTTAGCCTCTTCCACACTATTCGAAGTGAGCATCTGTTTCCCTATGCACCACATGATCTGCCCCCTGTAATTCCTAGCAAGAGCTCCTGCCCAACAATTTCCTGTGTCAGGCAAGTAGGACGCATCGGAGTTAATTTTGATGGTTCCTTCTGTCGGAGCAGCCCACTGCCTGCAGTCCGTTTCGATCGCGTGTGGTGTTTTAATGGCCAGGGGCCATAAATCCTTTCCTGACTCAGAACCTTGCGTCAAGGATGCCCTTGCCATGTCGTCCTCATACTGCAGTAGGAACATAACAGATTTTGTAATGGTCTCTCTCCCGTTCCCATGCACAATATCATCACGCCGATGCCAGCTTCTCCAAAGCATCATGAGAATTCTTGCTCTAACTTCTTCAGTTTCAGAGCATAGTAACATCTGAAGCCAATCCGGACCCGTACGGCGGAAAGCAATCTCAGGAGGAAGGTCCAAGACTTTCCTTAGCGCTTCTCTCAGGGCTCTGCTTTTTGTGCATTCCAGTACGGCATGGAACTCATCCTCCTCATCGACGCCACATATATTACAAATAGCATCTAACTCAAGTGTTCTTCTGAATTTATTCTTTTTTGTTGCAAGTGAGCTAGTTGCAACCCTCCATCCAAATATTTTGACTTTCGGATGGACTTTTGCCTTCCATATGTTGATGTGCTATTTAGGCTTTATGATTTGCTTCTCTTTATTTCTCTTCAGACCTCAGAATGCATGAATAACTTTTGTGAAGTCAGCCACGGACTGCTACCGAATTATCACTCTGCCTTGTCAAGTACCAACATGGCTTAACAATTTGTGGTTTTGTGTTGTGGTTGTTGGAGTAATTGGTGAGCCCATGCAAATTTTGTGTGCAGTGCCAACTCGTTCCATTATCACATGATAAACTATGAAAGATGTGTGAGCTACCACTGTCCTTAAGCATTCGCATGCACGGGCAAAGGAAAATATCACTTGATGTTTTCTCAGGTGTTATGCACAGTGAAAAAAAAAGGAAAACAGGAGGCAAGCCGTTCATGTGCAGTACGAGGCTGGCAGGAAAAAAAAGATAGAGAACGAAAATGGAAGGACAGTCTAGGCAATTCCCAACAATATTTCGCTAGTGGCTTTTTGACCTGGATTTTTGGGGTGAAGTGGAGTTAAAGTGAAGTAGAGCTATCCGAAACACAACTTTTTTCACTACAAATAAGATAATACTAATAATATTTTCAACACAAAAGCTCTCTCAAACAAGAGAAAGAAACATATATTTTCATAGATATTTAGAATGAATATGTTCCCTATGGTAACTAGGTTCATGAGTTATGCTCAACAAACAAAACGTGCTACATAGGTCAAAGTTTCATAACTACCTTATTCCACACAATTTTTTTACCTATAACGATTCACTACCCTATCGTTAATGTGTGGAGTCAAGGAAGATTAACATTCCAATACAAAAGATTGCATAGAAAGGGGAAACTGAGGTAAGGAAGGTGCACTAAAATAATTCAAATCATTTATTGTCAACTACACAATCAAACTCCCATTTGATAAAGATAAGAGGGTTTGGCCACACAAATTCACCAGTAAGCATAATTTAGCTAATAAATGGGATACATATGCCCGGGACTTTATAATTGACACGTCAATGCCACATTTCAACCATCCTAGGACCATGAAAACTAGCAGCTTGACTTTACGTTTTGATGAAACATATGATAATTGACATTTATACTTAGGAGCAAGCTAATCAAGCATGCACAACACATACTCGTTAGAACTACGATAAACGTAGAATTCTGCCGAAGAACAAGCCTTGAAGATGTTCTATATTCCTGTGCATCCGTCGACCTTATGTGATAGAACCACAATCAATTTTTTAAGCATTGGTGCACATTTAAAAATCAGTTTCAGAAAATCAATCTCATGATTGTCTCCTTTGAACCCTTTAATATGCACTTCTTCCAGAGCGGACAAAAAGATAATTTGGGATTTCCAGTTCAGGGGCTTACAAGGACAATCAGATGGGCATTCTTCATTCAGCTGGAAGCAAAAAATAATAATATGTAAATGACTTACTATAAATTATTACCATTGATATCTCTAAGATGACCTTAAGCTTCTGCACATCACTACAAATTCGATTCATCCCAAGGAGATGAAACACAAGTGCTCCATAAACATGCCCGTTTGTTGTGAGATGTAGCTCCAAAACAGAGAACTCAAAAATATTCATATGCTTCTCTATCTCCTGCCTAAATTTTGCTGCACCTAGAGAAATAAACGTCCTCTGAAAAAAAAACACAATCTAGCAGGATATATATCACACAAAACAATTACTAGTTTATTGGGAGCATGCAGTAAATAGAATTGAGCAGGAGAGGCGACGCACCGCGCAGGCATGAATTTGCAACGATGGGGGCCGTAGCCACAACTTCTCAAGGTTCCAAAGACCAAACACACACCCATTGAAATAGCGGCAGAACCACGAGACCTTCTCCACCATTGGCGCCAAGACGACAATGCTGGTGGTAGGGGCCATAAAGGACATGGTCAATTTCTTAAGCATGGGGGCGACGATATTGACACTGACACGGTTTATCCATCCATCCTCGCGGTCCAGGACAAGCTCCTGCAGCGATGGCGAGTTGACCGTCAGGTCGCTGCCCCACAGCGAAACGTTGCTGAGCCGCAGCGTGCGCAAGCGCGTGCAGCCGGAGAGCAAGGCGTCGACCTTAGCGGTGCAGCCCCACAAGGATAGCGTCTCAAGTGCAGGGAGCTCGAAGCCGGGTAGCACGTAAGACGAGGACGGGGTGGTAAGGTGCAACACGATGGAGGTGGCGCGGTAGAAGCTAGGCCTAGGCAGGTCGACGATGATGGAGCTGTCTGCGTAAGTCGAGGGCGAGGAGATGGTGACGACGAGCTCCTCCGACGACACTGGCTGCGATGGGCCCGCGATGCTCCTTGGTGGCGACGTGGATTTCTAGGCGGGAAACCGCGGGGGGAGGGGGAGGAACACGGTCGAGCGTCGCTTGAGGGCGATGTCGTGGAAGACGATCCGGCGAAGATGGGCCCAGAGGCCACACCACCGGCGGGAGAGGACGCCGGTGCGCGCTGCAGCCCCGACGCAGGGAAGGCGGGCGAGGACGAGTAGGAGCAGGTCGTCGGGGAGGTCACTGATGCGGTCCGGTCCACATAGCTGCTTGGAGGAACGTCGGCGCCGGCCTCGTCTGCGGTGTCCAAAACTCAATCCCATCCCCATCGACGACTGCGATCGGAAACCCTACAAATATGGATCGACGCGACGTCGGTCCAACTTGGTTATCGCCGACAAGAAGGTACGTCGGCCCAGAAATCGTCGATTAGGCGCAATCGCTTGTCTCTGTCGCGCGGCAACTCCAGCTCTTGATCGTCGGCCACGTTGATACAGACGCTAGGGCTTAAAGGTGGTTTCCGAACGTCTTGATTAAAAACTTCTCGTAGTCAACGAAGAAAAAAGCTGACACGTCAATGGCTCAGTTTTTTTAGACTGGAAAAGCATCAATCAGCTAGGCAAGTTGACGATGGAGCGAGCAGTGTTGCCAGGAGTAACGGCCGGTGGCGCGGTGGTACCATGACAGGCGTGCTACGACGATGGCAACTAGGTGCTGCACCAACAACCAACACGTGTTGAGGGATCATGGGCGAGAACACTCCGACCAGCGGCGGTGTTGCTACGAGGGCGACGGCTAGATCCGGTGAGGACAGGCGCTGTGAGGGCGGCCACCGGCAGGCAGCATTGCTTCCAGATCGACAAGATTGGTGAGGGGTTAATCCCGCACGGAAGGAGAGGGCCATTCATGTGGGAGGCACGTATCTAGCCGTCGCCCTCGTAGGCACGTATCCTTTTTGACTACGGGAAGTTTTTTTTTTAGCATTAGTATAGACACAAGCGCTCATATACACGCGCATACACTCATCCCTATGAACGCACACACGCACACCCTATCCCTATGAACACCTCCGAGAGACTGAGCCGGCATATCATCTTAAGATTTATGAAGTCACCATAGGCGCCTCGTCGTCGACGGGAACGTCTCCTCCCACTAAAAGCGCATCGCCGGAAATCCAGAAATAAATCCAGAAATAATGCGAGCATCAGGATTTGAACCCTGGTGGGTTGGGGATACCACTGTCCACCTAACCAACTCAACCACAGGTTGTTGCAACTTCGTGGTTCCTTCGTCTCCGAATAATGTCTTCGGTTGAAGCTTTTTGCATCGCCGGTTGTAACTTTTCACGGTTGTGCATTGGCTGGCCTCAGCTTTGCTGTCTCCGATGGAAGCTTTTTTCCTCACCGATTGTACCTTTTTGAGGCGCCGACTGTAGCTTTATCGGTAGCTGGTGGTAGCTTCGTGGTTTGCTTCAATCGTCCCTTCGGTTGAAGTTTTTTTTTCCTGAACGGTTGTAGCTTTCTCAGGCGCCGCTTGTAGCTCTACCGGTCACTGGTTGCAACTTTCTCAATCTCCCCGATTACAACCTTGTACGTTGGAGTCGATGGCGTAGTAGCACGGAACTCACGTTGCAACAAATGATGATGGCAAAGATGCAACCACTCAGCCCATTTTAGAGGTATATATATAGAGAGAGGGGGGTCAAGCTGGAGAACGCCCTCATGGCAGCGCATGGTCGGAGGTCAGCATTGTCCTTGACAATTGGGAAGTGGAGCTCGAGATCCTGACAATTGGAAAGGAGCTCACCTACATCAGCGACCGCATAGGAGCTATGTTGCCTGCTAAGGCCTTCGTGACAGTGCTTCTTGTCAACTAGGAAGGTGTTAGCCTCCAAGTTCAAGACTTTGCAATAAGCGACATTTTTTCCCTCAAAGTGGATGGCCTTAAAGTTTATTGAAGGGTTAATTATCATTTTGCCCTCAGTGGTGTCCGTGTGCTCAGTTTTGCCCTCAGATGCCCTAGAGGCAATAATAAAATGGTTATTATTGTATTTCCTTGTTCATGATAATTGTCTATTGTTCATGCTATAATTGTATTGACCGGAAACCACAATACATGTGTGAATACATAGACCACAACATGTCCCTAGTAAGCCTCTAGTTGACTAGCTCGTTGATCAACAGATGGTCATGGTTTCCTGACCATGGACATTGGATGTCATTGGTGACGGGATCACATCATTAGGAGAATGATGTGATGGACGAGACCCAATCCTAAGCATAGCACAAGATCGTGTAGTTCCTTTGCTAAAGCTTTTCTAATGTCAAGTATCATTTCCTTAGACCATGAGATTGTGTAACTCCCTGATACCGTAGGAGTGCTTTGGGTGTACCAAACGTCACAACATAACTGGGTGGCTATAAAGGTGCACTACAGGTATCTCCGAAAGTGTCTGTTGGGTTGGCACGAATCGAGACTGGGATTTGTCACTCTGTATGACGAAGAGGTATCTCTGGGCCAACTCGGTAATGCATCATCATAATGAGCTCAATGTGACCAAGTGGTTGGTCACGGGATCATGCATTACGGAACGAGTAAAGTGACTTGCCGGTAACGAGATTGAACGAGGTATTGGGATACCGACGATCGAATCTCGGGCAAGTAACGTACCAATTGACAAAGGGAATTGCATACGGGATTGCTTGAATCCTTGACATCGTGGTTCATCCGATGAGATCATCGTGGAACATGTGGGAGCCAACATGGGTATCCAGATCCCGCTGTTGTTTATTGGCCGGAGAGGTGTCTCGGTCATGTCTGCATGATTCCCGAACCCGTAGGGTCTACACACTTAAGGTTCGATGACGCTAGGGTTATTATGGAAGTTTGTATGTGGTTACCGAATGTTGTTCGGAGTCCCGGATGAGATCCCGGACGTCACGAGGAGTTCGGGAATGGTGTGGAGGTAAAAATTTATATATGGGAAGTCCAGTTTCAGTCACCGGAATAGTTTCGGGGGTTATCGGTATTGTACCGGGACCACCGAAAGGTGTTCGGGGGTCCACCAGGTGGGGCCACCTGCCCCGGGGGACTTAATGGGCTGAATATGGGAGGGAACCAGCCCCTAGTGGGCTGGTGCGCCCATCCCCAAGGGCCCAAGGCGCCTAGGGTTGAAAACCCTAGGGGAGGGGGGCGCCTCCACCTTGCTTGGGGGGCAAGTCTCCCCTCCTGGCCGCCGCCCCTCCCCTCTATATGGGATCTGGAGGGGGCCGGCCCCCTCTCCCCTTCCCCTATATATAGTGGGGGTTTTGGGGCTGCCCAACACATGAGTTTCCACCTCTCCTGGCGCAGCCCTACCCCTCTCCCTCCTCATCTCTCACAGTGCTTGGCGAAGCCCTGCTGGAGTGCCACGCTCCTCCATCACCACCACGCCGTTGTGCTGCTGCTGGACGGAGTCTTCCCCAACCTCTCCCTCTCTCCTTGCTTGATCAAGGCACGAGAGATGTCACCGGGCTGCACGTGTGTTGAACGCGGAGGCACCGTTCTTCGGTGCTCGGATCGGATTCGGCCGCGATCTGAATCGCTTCGTGAACGACTCCACTGACCGCATTCTTGTAACGCTTCCGCATCGCGATCTTCAAGGGTATGAAGATGCACTCCCCTCTCTCTCGTTGCTAGTATCTCCATAGATTGATCTTGGTGATGCGTAGAAAATTTTGAATTTCTGCTACGTACCCCAACAGTGGTATCATGAGCTAGGTCTATTGTGTAGATTCTATGCACGAGTAGAACACAAGTTGTTGTGGGCGTTGATTTTGTTCAATACGCTTACCGTTACTAGTCCTATCTTGTTTCGACGGTATTGTGGGATGAAGCGGCCCAGACCGACCTTACACATACACTTACGTGAGACAGGTTCCACCGACTGACATGCACTTGTTGCATAAGGTGGCTAGTGGGTGCCAGTCTCTCCCACTTTAGTCGGATCGGGTTCGATGAAAAGGGTCCTTATGAAGGGTAAATAGCAATTGGCATATCACGTTGTGGTTTTGGCATAGGTAAGAAACGTTCTTGCTAGAAACCTATAGCAGCCACGTAAAAATACTTGCAACAACAATTAGAGGACGTCTAACTTGTTTTTGTAGCATATGCCGTGTGATGTGATATGGCCAAGAAGGATGTGATGAATGAAATATATGTGATGTATGAGATTGATCATATTCTTGTAATAGGAATCAAGACTTGCATGTCGATGAGTATGACAACCGGCAGGAGCCATAGGAGTTGTCCTTATTTATTGTATGACCTGCATGTCACTAAATAACGCCTTGTAATTACTTTACTTCATTGCAAAACCGTTAGCCATAGTAGTAGAAGTAATAGTTGGCGAGACAACTTCATGGAGACACGATGATGGAGATCATGGTGTCATGCCGGTGATGATAATGACCATGGCGCCCCGAAGATGGAGACCAAAAGGAGCAAAATGATATTGGCCATATCATGTCACTATTTGATTGCATGTGATGTTTATCATGTTTTTACATCTTATTTGCTTAGAACGATGGTAGTAAATAAGATGATCCCTCATAATAATTTCAAGAAAGTGTTCCCCCTAACTGTGCGCCGTTGCGAAAGTTCGTTGTTTCGAAGCACCACGTGATGATCGGGTGTGATAGATTCTAAGGTTCACATACAACGGGTGTAAGCCAGATTTACACATGCAAAACACTTAGGTTGACTTGAAGAGCCTAGCATGTACAGACATGGCCTCGGAACACAAGAGACCGAAAGGTCGAATATGAGTCGTATAGTGGATATGATCAACATGAAGATGTTCACCGATGATGACTAGTCCGTATCATGTGATGATCGGACACGACCTAGTTGACTCGCATCATGTATCACTTAGATGACTAGAGGGATGTCTATCTGAGTGGGAGTTCACAAGATGAACTTAATTATCCTGAACATAGTCAAAAGGTTTTTGCAAATTATGTCGTAGCTCGTGCTTTAGTTTTACTATTTTAGATATGTTCCTAGAGAAAATTTAGTTGAAAGTTAATAGTAGCAATTATGCGGACTAGGTCCGTAAACTGAGGATTGTCCTCATTGCTGCGCAGAAGGCTTATGTCCTTAATACACCGCTCGGTGTGCTCAACCTCGAGCGTCGTCTGTGGATGTTGCGAACATCTGACATACACGTTTTGATAACTACGTGATAGTTTAGTGATGTTAAACGGTTTAGAATTGCGGCACCGAAGACGATGTCGAAACGTCGCGGAACATATGAGATGTTTCGAGGGCTGAAATTGGGATTTCAGGCTCGTGCCCACGTCAAGAGGTATAAGACCTCCGACGAGTTTCTTAGCCTGCAAACTAAGGGAGAAAATCTCAATCGTTGAGCTTGTGCTCAGATTGTCTGAGTAGAACAATCACTTGAATCGAGTGGGAGTTAATCTTCCAGATGAGATAGTGATTTTTCTCCAAAGTCATTGCCACCAAGCTGCTAGAGCTTCGTGATGAACTATAACATATCAGGGATAGATATGATGATCCTTGAAATATTCCCGATGTTTGACGCCACGAAAGTAGAAATCAAGAAGGAGCATCAATTGTTGATGGTTAGTGAAACTACTAGTTTCAAGAAGGGCAAGGGAAAGAAGGGATACTTCATGAAATGGCAAATCAGTTGCTGCTCTAGTGAAGAAGCCCAAGGTTGAAACCAAGCCCGAGACTAAGTGCTTCTGTAATGAGGGGAACAGTCACTGAAGCAGGACTACCCTAGATACTTGGTAGATGAGAAGGCTGGCAAGGTCGATAGAAGTATATTGGATATACACTTTACTAGTACTCCTAGTAGCGCCAGGGTATTAGATACCAGTTCGGTTGCTAAGTGTTGGTAACTCAAAGAAAAAAGTTGCGGAATAAATGGAGACTAGCTAAAGGTGAGATGACGATATGTGTTGGAAGTGTTTCCAAGCTTGATGTGATCAAGCATCGCATACTCCCTCTACCATCGAGATTGGTGTTAAACCTAAATAATTGTTATTTGGTGTTTGCGTTGAGCATAGACATGATTGGATTATGTCTATCGCAATACGGTTATTCATTTAAGGAGAATAATGGTTACTCTGTTTATTTGAATAATACCTTCAATGGTCTTGCACCTAAAATGAATGGTTTATTGAATCTCGATCGTAGTGATACACATGTTCATGCCAAAAGATATAAGATAGTAATGATATAGTGCCACCTACTTGTGGCACTGCCATTTGAGTCATATTGGTATAAGACGCATTAAGAAGCTCCATGTTGATGGATCTTTGGACTCACTCGTTTTTGAAAAGTTTGAGACATGCGAAACATGTCTATTGGTATGTATGCATGAAGAAACTCCATGCAGATGGATCGTTTGGACTCACTTGATTTTGAATCACTTGAGACATGCAAATCATACCACATGGGCAAGATGACTGAAAAGCCTCTTTTTCAGTAAGATGGAACAAGAGAGCAACTTGTTGGAAGTAATACATTTTGATGTGTGCAGTCCAATGAGTGCTGAGGCATGCAGTGGATATCGTTATGTTCTTACTTCACAGATGACTTGAGTAGATACTGAGTGTATTTACTTGATGAAACACAAGTCTGAATGATTGAATGGTTCAAGTAATTTCAGAGTGAAGTTGAAGATCGTCGTGACAAGAGGATAAAATGTCTATGATGTGATCATAGAGATGAATATCTGAGTTACGAGTTTGGTACACAATTGAGACATTGTGGAAATTGTTTCACAACTAATACCACCTGGAACACCATAGTGTGATGGTGTGTCCGAACATCATAGATGCACCCTATTGGATATGGGGCATACCATGATGTCTCTTATCGAATTACCACTATCGTTCATGGGTTAGGCATTAGAGACAACCACATTCACTTTAATAGGGCACCACATAATTCCGTTGAGATGACACTATATGAACTATGGTTTAGAGAAACCTAAGCTGTCGTTTCTTGAAAGTTTGGGGCTGCGACGCTTATATGAAAAAGTTTCATCCTGATGAGCTCGAACCCAAAGCGGATAAATACATCTTCATAGGACACCCAAAACAGTTGGGTATACCTCCTATTTCAGATCTGGAAGCAAAATGGATTGTTTCTAAAACGGGTCCTTTCTCGAGGAAAAGTTTCTCTAGAAAGAATTGAGTGGGAGGATGGTGGAGACTTGATGAGGTTATTGAACCGTCACTTCAACCAGTGTGTAGCAAGGGAACATGAAGTTGTTCATGTGGCAACTACACCAATTGAAGTGGAAGCTGATGATAGTGATCATGAAACTTCGGATCAAGTCACTACTAAACCTCGTAGGTCGACAAGGATACGTACTACTCCAGAGTGGTACGTAATCCTGTCTTGGAGGTCATGTTGCTAGACAACAGTGAACCTACGAGCTATGGAGAAGCGATGGTGGGCCCGGATTCCGATGAATTGCTCGAGGCCATAAAATCCGAGAGAGGATCTATGTATGAAAACAAAGTGTAGACTTTGGCAGAACTACTCTATGGTCGTAAGGCTGTTGAGTACAGATGGATTTTAAAAGGAAGACGGACAATGATGGTAAGTGTCACCATTAAGAAAGCTCGACTTGTCGTTAAGATGTTTTCCGACAAGTTCAAGGAGTTGACTGCGATGAGACTTTCTCACTCGTAGCGATGCTAAAGAGTATGTTGGAATTATATTAGCACTTACTGCATGATTTATGAAATCTTGCAGATAGGATGTCAAAGCATTGTTTCCTCGATGATATTCTTGAGGAAAGGTTGTATGTGATACAACCAAAAGGTTTTGTCAATCCTAAAAGATGCTAACAAGTATGCAAAGCTCCAGCAATCCTTCTAAGGATTGGAGTAAGCATCTCGGAGTTGGAATATACGCTTTGATGAGATAATCAAAGATTTTGGGTTTATACAAAGTTTATGAGAAACTTGTATTTCCAAAGAAGTGAGTGGGAGCACTATAGAATTTCTGATGAGTATATGTTATTAACATATTGTTGATCAGAAATGATGTAGAATTTCTGGACAGCATATAGGGTTATTTGAAAAGTGTTTTTCAATGGAAAACCTAGATTAAGCTACTTGAACATTGAGCATCAAGATCTATAAGGATAGATCAAAAAAACGCTTAATAGTACTTTCAAATAAATACATACCGTGACAAGATTTTGAAGGAGTTCAAAATAGATCGACAAAGAAGGAGTTCTTGGTCGTGTTATAAGGTGTGAATATTGAGTAAGACTCAAGACATCACCACGGTAGAAGAGAGAGAAAGGACGAAGGTCGTCCCCTATGCTTCAGACATAGGCTCTATAGTATGCTATGTTGTGTACCGCACCTGAAGTGTGCCTTTCCATGAGTCAGTCAAGGGGTACAAGAGTGATCCAGGAATGGATCACAGGACAGCAGTTAAACTTATACTTAGTAACGAGTGGACTAAGGAATTTTCTCGATTATGGAGGTGGTAAAAGAGTTCGTCGTAAAGGGTTACGCCGATGCAAACTTTGACACTAATCCGGATTATTCTGAGTAGTAAACCGGATTCGTATAATAGAACAGTTATTTGGAATAGCTCCAAATAGAGCGTGGTAGCTGCATCTAGGAGATGACACAGAGATTTGCAAAGCACACACGGATCTGAAAGGTTCAGATCCGTTGACTAAGAACCTCTCTCACAAGCGAGATATGATCAAACCCCATGGGTGTTGGATTCATTATAATCACATAGTGATGTGAACTAGATTATTGACTCTAGTGCAAGTGGGAGACTGTTGGAAATATGCCCTAGAGGAAATAATAAAATGGTTATTATTGTATTTCCTTGTTCATGATAATTGTCTATTGTTCATGCTATAATTGTATTGACCGGAAACCACAATACATGTGTGAATACATAGACCACAACATGTCCCTAGTGAGCCTCTAGTTGACTAGCTCGTTGATCAATAGATGGTCATGGTTTCCTGACCATGGACATTGGATGTTATTGGTAACGGGATCACATCATTATGAGAATGATGTGATGGACGAGACCCAATCCTAAGCATAGCACAAGATCGTGTAGTTCCTTTGCTAAAGCTTTTCTAATGTCAAGTATCATTTCCTTAGACCATGAGATTGTGTAACTCCCTGATACCATAGGAGTGCTTTGGGTGTACCAAACGTCACAACGTAACTGGGTGGCTATAAAGTTGCACTACAGGTATCTCCGAAAGTGTATGTTGAGTTGGCACGAATCGAGACTGGGATTTGTCACTCCGTATGACGGAGAGGTATCTCTGGGCCCACTCGGTAATGCATCATCATAATGAGCTCAATGTGACCAAGTGGTTGGTCACGGGATCATGCATTACGGAACGAGTAAAGTGACTTGCCGCTAACGAGATTGAACGAGGTATTGGGATACCGACGATCGAATCTCGGGCAAGTAACGTACCGATTGACAAAGGGAATTGCATACGGCATTGCTTGAATCCTTGACATCGTGGTTCATCTGATGAGATGATCGTGGAACATGTGGGAGCCAACATGGGCATCCAGATCCAACTGTTGTTTATTGGCCGGAGAGGTGTCTCGGTCATGTCTGCATGATTCCCGAACCCGTAGGGTCTACACACTTAAGGTTCGATGACGCTAGGGTTATAAAGGAAGTTTTTATGTGGTTATCGAATGTTGTTTGGAGTCTCGGATGAGATCCCGGACGTCACGAGGAGTTCCGGAATGGTCCAGAGGTAAAGATTTATATATGGGAAGTCCAGTTTCAGTCACCGGAATAGTTTCGGGGGTTATCGATATTGTACCGGGACCACCGAAAGGTGTCCGGGGGTCCACCGGGTGGGGCCACCTGCCCCGGGGGACTTAATGGGCTGAATATGGGAGGGAACCAGCCCCTAGTGGGCTGGTGCGCCCATCCCCAAGGGCCCAAGGCGCCTAGGGTTGAAAACCCTAGGGGAGGGGGCGCCTCCACCTTGCTTGGGGGGCAAGTCTCCCCTCCTGGCTGCCGCCCCTCCCCTCTATATGGGATCTGGAGGGGGCCGGCCCCCTCTCCCCTTCCCCTATATATAGTGGGGTTTTTGGGGCTGCCCAACACATGAGTTTCCACCTCTCCTGGCGCAGCCCTACCCCTCTCCCTCCTCGTCTCTCACAGTGCTTGGCAAAGCCCTGCTGGAGTGCCACGCTCCTCCATCACCACCACGCCGTTGTGCTGCTGCTGGACGGAGTCTTCCCCAACCTCTCCCTCTCTCCTTGCTTGATCAAGGCACGGGAGACGTCACCGGGCTGCACGTGTGTTGAACGCGGAGGCACCGTTCTTCATTGCTCAGATCGGATTCGGCCGCGATCTGAATCGCTTCGTGAACGACTCCACCGACCGCGTTCTTGTAACGCTTCCGCATCGTGATCTTCAAGGGTATGAAGATGCACTCCCCTCTCTCTCGTTGCTAGTATCTCCATAGATTGATCTTGGTGATGCGTAGAAATTTTGAATTTCTGCTACGTTCCCCAACACGTCATGCGCCTACGCTCCACGGCTACCTGCGACACCCGCCACCTTCCTGCGACACCACGGGTGGGGCGCCTGCCACCTACTCGACCCGCAGCGCGGCCTCCTTCCGTGCGCCCGGCCGGAGTGCTCAAAGGTGGGGGGCTGCTGGAGCTGTTTGAACTAGGAGGAAGAACCCTAGGGAGAAATGGCGAGCAGCGGCGACCCCAGAGTATTTGGCGAGGCAGGCATCGGGCGGGAGATCCACCGCGTCCACGACTCCCGAGGGGTAAGTCTCGCCTCCTGTTTAGATTGAGCTTAGTTGTGCATTTGAACACTCGATTCGAGTAGATATGCCCAACTAGTGTGTTGATTGCGTCTCTGATTTTCGTCGGTTAGGATGGAGTTGCGGTTTGCTTTCTTGGTGCACATTAGAAGGGACCGGTACATGTTCAATGCAAAGGATAAGAAGAAATACCAAGGAGGTTTCTATTATCGGTTGCCAATGGCTAGTAATTGGAGTTTCAGACAATTTGGGGAGGTAATTTGTAGCCAATATCCTTGGGGTTTGCTTGATGAAGTGGTATACAAATACTATGATGGGGAAAAGAAATGGGTGACAGTTAGTAATGATGAAGAGCTGGCTACCATGTTTGTTAGGCATAAAGAGAAAGATAATTTCCATGTGAGGCTGCAAGTTGATGTGCTTGAGTAGGCATTTGGACCTAGGATGACGGGTGCAACATCTCGGGGAGAACGAAGTCGTCGTAATGGCATCTCTAGCCAGAACAGTTCAGTTGGTGCACGGTGACGTGGTGGCTCGACAAGTGTGGGCAACGGCAGTAGGGTCCCCCTTGAAGTGGAGCCTGATGACTACAATTCTGGGGTTGATCAAGAGAAGCTATATTATGATGTTATTCGGAATTTACGACGGGCACCTCGGCTGAAAACCAAGATGAGGCTCACAATGCAGTCTGTGTGGATGATGACACGATGGGTGAGGACGAAGACCTTGCAGCTGTTGAATGGGACCCTTTGAACCCTCATATGGAAGAAGGTACAGTTTTTGCATCCATGAATGATTGTAGAAATGCACTTGTGACATACTGCATCAAGGTAGAACGTACTTTCAAAGTTGACAAGAGCGATCAAGTACGTTACAGAGTGCACTGTCCGACTGAGGGTTGTCCATGGAGGCTGCTCGCATCTAAAATGCGAAATAGCACTAATGTTCAGGTCAAAGTGGACCCTTTTAAGCACACATGCCATGAATCAACCCTTAGGAAGGATACAATCAGTAGAGCCAAGTCAAGATGGGTGGCAGAAGAAGTAAAGAAGTGGGTGAAAGAAACCCAGCAAGTGGGTCCAAAGGAATTGCAGAAGAACATCAAAGATAAGTTCAAGATAGATTTACCATACATAAGGTTGTTCAATGGTAAACAACATGCTATGGATTCTATTTGTCATAACTTGCAGGAAAATTTTCAATTGTTGTACTCATTCAAAGGTGAAGTGGAGAGGACAAGCCCAGGTAGTATTGTAGATATTGATCACCATACCGTGGAGTACACATTCAGGGGGGTGACAAAGACCAAGGAATGCTTTAGGAGGGTTTTTGTCTGCTTTGAGGCTTGTCGTCGGGGTTTTTTGGCAGGCTGCAGGCCTTATTTGGCTATTGATGCCTCTTTCCTCACAGGGAGGTTTAAAGGATAGTTAGTAGCAGCTTGTGCAGTTGATGCACACAGTTTTGTATTTCCTGTTGCCTACGGTGTGCTGTTGACAGAGTCTGAGAAGAGCTGGACTTGGTTTTTGCATAATCTACGTCGGGCTATTGCACATCCCAATGGGTTGGTCATTCATACAGATGCCTGAAAGGTTTAGAAGTGGCCGTGGACAATGTGTTCCTGGAGTAGAGCATAGGGAATGCATGCGTCACCTTGCTGCAAATTTCATGAAGAAATTCAAAGGAAAGGTGTATACCGACAATTTATGGCCGACATCTTTGACTTGCAGTGTGAAGAAGCACAACTACCACTTGAGGCAGCTATACATGAATCCCAAAGTGAAAGAATACTTGGAAACACACCACTCCAAGTTATGGGCCAGAAGTCAATTCAGTGAACTGAGCAAAGTTGACTATGTGCACAATAAACTAGCAGAGTCTTTCAACTCAACAATCCGGAAACTAAAGGGTCATTATGTGGTGGATTTACTTGACATGATAAGGATAGAATACATGCAGAAATTTCATTATCATGCAGGAATAGCCGAGGCAAAATTCATGGGCCACATTATCATCCCTGCCATGATGAATAAACTGAAGCAGAAAACAACAGGCTTGAAAATGAACATGACTCTTTTCTCGGGTACCACAGCAGAGATATCATATTTGGATAAAGAGAAGAGGAAATGGAGATATTCAGTGGATTTAGAAGCTAGAACTTGCAGTTGTAGGCAATGGCGGATAACTGGGTAGCCATGCATTCATGCCTTGTTTTTCATCACTTCTCTCCCAGGTGCACCAGGAAACATACAACAGTATGTGCATGATTACTACTCTGTTGCAAGGTTTAAACCCACATATGCTTATGTATTGCCTGCTATGGAGGGAAAACAACAATCAGACATGGTGGTGTTGGGGAACGTAGTAATTTCAAAAAAAATCCTATGTACACGCAAGATCATGGTGATGCATAGGAACGAGCGGGGAGAGTGTGTCCACGTACCCACGTAGACCGTAAGCGGAAGCATTATGACAACGCGGTTGATGTAGTTGTACGTCTTCACGATTCGACCGATCCAAGTACCGAACGCACGACACCTCCGAGTTCTACACACGTTTAGCTCGATGGCGTCGCACGAACTCACGATCCAGCAGAGCTTCGCAAGAGAGTTCCGTCAGCAGACGGCGTGACGGTGGTGTTGATGATGCTACCGACGCAGGGCTTCGTCTAAGCACCGCTATGATATTACCGAGGTGGATTATGGTGGAGGGGGGCACCGCACACGGCTAAGAGAGATCAATGATGAACTTGTGTGTCTTGGGGTGCCCCCATGCCCCTGTATATAAAGGAGCAAGGGGGAGGCCGGCCGGCCCTGTAGGGCGCGCCAGGAGGAGGATTCCTCCTCCTAGTCCCACTAGGAGGGGGAAGGAAGGAGAGGGGGAGGAGAAGGAAAGAGGGGGCACAGCCCCTCCCCTACTCCAATTCGGACTAGGCCCATGGGGGGCGCGCGGCCAGCCCTCATGGCTTCTCCTCTTCCCCCCCTAAAGCCCACTAAAGCCCATATGTACTCCCGTATTCCCGTAACTCCACCGGTTCTTCGAAAAATACCGAATCACTCGGAACCTTTCCGATGTCCGAATATAGTTGTCCAATATATCGATCTTTACGTCTCGGCCATTTCGAGACACCTCGTCATGTTCCTGATCTCATCTGGGACTCCGAACTACCTTCGGTACATCAAAACACATAAACTCATAATATAAATCGTCACCGAACATTAAGCGTGTGGACCCTACGGGTTCGAGAACTATGTAGACATGACCGAGACACGTCTCCGGTCAATAACCAATAGAGGAACCTGGATGCTCATATTGGCTCATACATATTCTACGAAGATCTTTATCGGTCAAACCGCATAACAACATACGTTGTTCCCTTTGTCATCGGTATGTTACTTACCCGAGATTTGACCGTCTCTTTACTCGTTCCATAATGCATCATCCCGCAACTAACTCATTAGTCACATCGCTCGCAAGGCTTATAGTGATGTGCATTACCGAGAGGGCCCAGAGATACCTCTCCGACAATCAGAGTGACAAATCCTAATCTCGATCTATGCCAACCCAACAAACACCATTGGAGACACCTGTAGAGCACCTTTATAATCACCAGTTACGTTGTGATGTTTGGTAGCACACAAAGTGTTCCTCCGGTATTCAGGAGTTGCATAATCTCATAGTCATAGGAACATGTATAAGTCATGAAGAAAGCAATAGCAACATACTAAACGATCAAGTGCTAAGCTAATGGAATGGGTCAAGTCAATCACATCATTCTCTAATGATGTGATCCCGTTAATCAAATGACAACTCATGTATATGGCTAGGAAACTTAACCATCTTTGATTCAACGAGCTATTCAAGTAGAGGCATACTAGTGACAGTAAGTTTGTCTATGTATTCACACATGTATCAAGTTTCCGGTTAATACAATTCTAGCATGAATAATAAAAATTTATCATGAAAAAAGGAAATAAATAATAACTTTATTATTGCCTCTAAGGCATATTTCCTTCAGT
Organism: Triticum aestivum; assembly: GCF_018294505.1. NCBI lineage: Eukaryota > Viridiplantae > Streptophyta > Magnoliopsida > Poales > Poaceae > Triticum > Triticum aestivum. The sequence continues at coordinate 712,105,190 of NC_057813.1, read as the reverse complement.
CTCCCACTTGCACTAGAGTCAATATTCTAGTTCACATCACCATGTGATTTAACATCAATAGTTACATCACCATGTAATTAAAACCCATAGTTCACATCGTCATGTGACCAACACCCAAAGGGTTTACTAGAGTCAATAAGTTAGTTCACATCGCTATGTGATTAACAACCAAAGAGTACTTAGGTGTGATCATGTTTTGCTTGTGAAAGAAGTTTAGTCAATGGGTCTGCCACATTCAGATCTGTATGTATTTTGCAAATATTCTATGTTGATGCTACGTCTTGAGCTAGCGTTGGTTTTCCCCGAAGAGGAGAGGGTGATGCAGCAAAGTGTAGCGTAAGTATTTCCCTCAGTTTTGAGAACCAAGGTATCAATCCAGTAGGAGGCTCCTCCAAAGTCCCACGTGCCTACACAAACAAACTGAGAACTCGCAACCAACGCAATAAAGGGGTTGTCAATCCCTTTACGGCCACTTGCGAAAGTGAGATCTGATAGAGATAGTATGATAAGATAAAATATATTTTTGGTATTTTATGATATAGATGCAAGAAAGTAAAGATGCAAATAAAAGTAGATTGAAAGAAAATATGATAAGAGATAGACTCGGGGGGCCATATGTTTCACTAGAGGCTTCTCTTGAGAGCATAAGTATTACGGTGGGTGAACAAATTACTGTCAAGCAATTGATAAAAAACGAATAATTATGACGTTATCTAGGCATGATCATGTATATAGGCATCATATCCATAACAAGTAGACCGACTCCTGCCTGCATCTACTACTATTACTCCACACATCGACCGCTATCCAGCATGCATCTAGAGTATTAAGTTCATAAGAACGGAGTAACGCATTAAGCAAGATGATATGATGTAGAGGGATAAACTCATGCAATATGATATAAACCCCATCTTGTTATCCTTGATGGTAACAATACAATACGTGTCTTGCAACCCTTTCTATCACTGGGTAAGAACACCGCAAGATTGAACCCAAAGCTAAGCACTTCTCCCATGGCAAGAAAGATCAATCTAGTAGGCCAAACCAAACCGATAATTCGAAGAGACTTGCAAAGATAACTCAATCATACCTAAAAGAATTCAGAGAAGATTCAATTAATAACCATAGATAAATCTGATCATAAACTCACAATTCATCGGATCTTGACAAACACACTGCAAAAAGAGATTACATCGAATAGATCTCCACAAGAGAGGGGGAGAACATTGTATTGAGATCCAAAAAGAGAGAAGAAGCCATCTACCTAATAACTATGGACCCGTAGGTCTGTGGTAAACTACTCACAACTCATAGGAGGGGCAAGGATGTTGATGTAGAGGCCCTCCATGGTCGATTCCCCCTCTGGCAGACTGCTGGCGGAGGCTCCAAGATGGGATCTCGCAGATACAGAAGGTTAGGGTGGTGGAAATTGTGTTTCATGGTGCCCCTAGATGTTTTCAGGGTCCGTAGGTATATATAGGAAGAAGAAGTACGTCGGTGGACGCCCGAGGGGCCCACGAGATAGGGGGCGCGCCCTACAGGGGGGCATGCCCTCCTATCTCGTGGGGCCCTCGGAGCTTTCTTGACTTGCACTCCAGGTTCTCCGGATCAGATTTGTTCCAAAAATAACGCTCCCGAAGGTTTCATTCCGTTTGGACTTCGTTTGATATTCCTTTTTCTTCGAAATACTGAAATAGGCAAAAAACAGCAATATGGGCTGGGCCTCCGGTTAGTAGGTTAGTCCCAAAAATGATAAAAATATGTAGAATAAAGCCCATAAACATCCAAAACAGGTAATATAATAGCATGGAACAATCAAAAATTATAGATACATTGGAGACGTGTCAAGCATCCCCAAGCTTAATTCCTGCTCGACCTCGAGTAGGTAAATGATAAAAAGAGAATTTTTGATATGGAATGCTACCTAGCATAATTTTCAATGTAATTTTCTTTCATTGTGGCATGAATTTTCAGATCCAAGTAATACAAAATAAAAGTTCATATTGACATAAGAAACAGTAATACTTCAAGCATACTAAGCAAGTAATCATGTCTTCTCAAAATAGCATGGCCAAAAGAAAGTTATCCCTACAAAATCATATAGTCTAGCTATGCTCTATCTTCATCACACAAAGTATTTAATCATGCACAACCCCGATGACGAGCCAAGCAATTGTTTCATACTTTAATAATCTCAAACTCTTTCAACTTTCACGCAATACATGAGCGTGAGCCACGGACGTAGCACTATATGTGGAATAGAATGGTGGTTGTGGAGAAGACAAAAAAGGAGAAGATAGTCTCACATCAACTAGGCGTATCAACGGGCTATGGAGATGCCCATTAATAGATATCAATGTGAGTGAGTAGGGATTGTCATGCAACGGATGCACTAGAGCTATAAATATATGAAAGCTCAACAAAAGAAAACTAGTGGGTGTGCATCCAACTTGCTTGCTCACGAAGACCTAGGGCATTTTGAGGAAGCCCATCATTGGAATATACAAGCCAAGTTCTATAATGAAAAATTCCCACTAGTATATGAAAATGACAACATATGAGACTCTCTATCATGAAGATCATGGTGCTATTTTGAAGCACAAGTGTGGAAAAAGAGATAGTAGCATTGTCCCTTCTCTCTTTTTCTCTCATTCTTTTTTTTCTCTTTTCTTTTTTTTCTTTTTTTTCTTTTTTCTTTTTTTTCTTGGCCTTTCTCTTTTTTTTCTTTTTGCAAAGTCCGGAGTCTCATCCCGACTTGTGGGGGAATCATAGTCTTCATCATATTTTCCTCACTGGGACAATGCTCTAATAATGAAGATCATCACACTTTTATGGATTTACAACTCAAAGATAGAACAAGATATGACTCTATGTGAATGCCTCCGGTGGTATACCGGGATATGCAATGAATCAAGAGCGACATGTATGAAGAATATGAAAGTGGATTTGCCACAAATACGATGTCAACTACATGATCATGCAAAGAGCAATATGACAAAAGTAATGTGTGTCATATGAACGGAACGGTGGAAAGTTGCATGGCAATATATTTCGGAATGGCTATGGAAATGCCATAATAGGTAGGTATGGTGGCTGTTTTGAGCAAGGTATATGGTGGGTGTATGGTACCAGTGAAAGTTGCGCGATACAAGAGAGGCTAGCAATAATGGAGGTGTGAAAGGGTGCGTATAATCCATGGACTCAACATTAATCAAAAGAACTCATATACTTGTTGTAAAAATTTAGAAGTCATCAAAAACCAAAGCACTACACGCATTCTCCTAGGGGGATAGATTGGTAGGAAAAGACCATCGCTCGTCCCCGAATGCCACTCATAAGGAAGACAATCAATAAATAAAATTGTGCTCCAACTTCATCACAAAGCGGTTCACCATACGTGCATGCTACAGGAATCACAAACTTCAACACAAGAATTCTTTAAACCCATAATCACCCAACTAGCATGAATTTAATATTACTACCTCTATATCTCAAAACAATTATCAAGCATCAAAATGATCATAGCATCCAATTCACTTTCTATGATAGTTTTTATTATACCCAACTTGGATGCTCATCATTCTAGGACCAAATTAAAACCATAGCAAATACCATGATGTTCTAAAATACTCTCAAAATAATATAAGTGAAGCATGAGAGACTAGCAATTTCTATAAAATTAATCCATCACCATGCTCTAAAAGATATAAGTGAAGCACCAGAGCAAAAACTATCAAGCTCAAAAGATATAAATGAAGCACATAGAGTATTCTAGCAAATTCTAATCAAATAGGCTTCTCCCAAAAGGTGTGTTACAGCAAGGACTATTGTGGTAAACTAACAAGCAAAGACCAATATAATACACGACGCTCCAAGCAAAACACATATCATGTAGCGAATAAAAATATAGCTCCAAGTAAAGTTACCAATGAACGAAGACGAAAGAGGGGATGCCTTCCCGGGGCATCCCCAAGCTTAGGCTTTTGTCTATTCTTGAATATCTTGGGGTGCCATAATCATCCCCAAGCTTAGGCTCTTGCCACTCTTTATTCCATAGTCCATAAAAGCTTTACCCAAAACTTGAAAAGTTCACAACACAAAACTCAACAGGAAATCTTATAAGCTCCGTTAGTGAAAGAAAACAAAACCACCACATAAGATACTGTAATGAACTCATTCTTTATTTATTTGGTTGTTAAACCTACTGTATTCCAACTTCCTTATGGTTTATAAACTAATTTATTAGCCATAGATGCATTGGAAATAAGCAAACAACACATGAAAAACAGAATCTGTCAAAAACAGAACAGTCTGTAGTAATCTGTAACTAACGCAAACTTCTGGAACTCTAAAACTACTATCAAAATAGGAAGTACTGGACAATTTGTCTATTGATCAGCAGCAAAAAGAATCAATGCAAAATCACGTTTCTGTGATTTATTGAATTTTTTTCTCGTGAGTGCAAAGTTTCTATTTTTCAGCAGAACCAAATCAACCATCATCATAGTTTATCCTATAGGTTCTACTTGGCACAAACACTAAACAAAAGATAAAAACACATCTAAACAGAAAGTAGAAACAAAATTTAACACTAAACAGGAACAAAAACAAAGAACATAAAGAAAATTGGGTTGCCTCCCAACTAGCGCTATCGTTTAACGCCCCTAGCTAGGCATAAAAGCAAGGATAGATCTAACGAGTGCCATCTTTGGCACTAGATTCATAAGTAGCACGCATGATAGATTCATAAGGTAATTTGACTTTATTTCTTGGAAAGTGCTCCATGCCTTTCTTTAAGGGAAATTGGAATCTGATGTTCCCTTCTTTCATATCGATAATCGCACCAATCGTTCTAAGGAAAGGTCTACCAAGAATAATAGGGCAAGAAAGGTTGCAATCTATATCAAGAACGATAAAATCTACGGACACCAAATTTCTATTTGCAACAATAAGAACAGCATTGATCCTTCCCATAGGCTTTTTAATGGTGGAATTCGCAAGGTGCAAATTTAAAGAGCAATCGTCAAGATCATGGAAATCTAGAATATCACATAAAGTTTTCGGAATTGTGCAAACACTAGCACCCAAATCACACAAAGCAAAACACTCAAAATCTTTAATTCTAATCTTTATGGTAGGTTCCCACTCATCATTAAGTTCTAGGTATAGAAACTTCCAAATTAAGTTTTTCATCATAAGATTGCATCAAGGCATCAACAATATGTTTGGTAAAAGCTTTGTTTTGACTATAAGCATGAGGAGAATTAACAACAGATTGCAGCAAGGAAATACAACCTTTTAAAGAGCAATTATCATAATCAAATTCCTTGAAATCCGAGATAGTAGGTTCAACATTATTAGAAGTTGAGGATTCTCCAATCTCTCTTTTACCAAATTTAGCATTAAGATCTAAAGATTCCGAATTTTTGGGACGCCTTCTAGGCAAAGTTGATTCATCATCACTCCCATAATCATCAAAATTCATATTGCAAAACATAGATCTAATAGGAGATGCATCAATAACTTTAAGATCCTCATCATTATTTTCATGTAGACTAAAAGAGCACGCTTTTTTAAAGCTTTCTTTTTTAGCACGCAATCTAGCGGTTCTTTCCTTGCAATCGTCAATGGAGATTCTAATTACTTTGAGAGACTCATTAATATCATGCTTAGGAGAGTAAGATCCAAGTTTAAGAGAATTAACATCAAGCGAAAGTCTATCAACGTTCCTAGCCAAATCATCAACTTTGCGCAATTTTTCTTCAAGCAAAGCATTAAAATTCTTTTGAGAAATCATAAATTATTTCACACTATTCTCAAAATCAGAGGGCATCTTATTAAAATTACCATAAGAATTATTGTAGGAATTTCCATAATTATTAGAGGGATTACTAGGGAACGGTCTAGCATTAAAATTTCCTCTATAAGCATTGTTTCCAAAACTATTCCTACCAACAAAATTCACATCCATAGATTCATTATTATTCTCAATCAAGGAAGACAAAGGCATATCATTAGGATCAAGAGGAGTATTTTTAGTAGCAAACATCTTCATAAGTTCATCCATCTTTCCACTCAAAACATTGATTTCTTCTATAGCATGCACTTTTTTACTAGATCTTTCGGTGTGCCATTGAGAATAATTAGCCATAATATTATCAAGCAATTTTGTAGCATCTCCTAACGTAATTTCCATAAACGTGCCTCCCACGGACGAATCTAAGAGATTTCTAGAAGCAAAGTTCAAACCGGCATAAAATTTTTGTATGATCATCCATAAATTCAAACCATGAGTAGGGCAATTGGGAAGCATCAATTTCATTTTTTCCAAAGATTGGGCAACATGCTCATGATCAAGTTGTTTAAAATTCATAATATCGTTCCTAAGAGTGATGATCTTAGCAGGAGCAAAATACTTAGAGATAAAAGCATCTTTGCACTTGTTCCAAGAATCAATACTATTTTTAGGCAAAGATGAAAACCAAACTTTAGCATGATCTCTAAGTGAAAATGGAAATAACTTCAATTTGACAATATTGTTATCCGTATCTTTCTTCTTTTGCATATCACACAAATCAACAAAATTGTTTAGATGAGTAGCGGCCTCTTCACTAGGAAGGCCGGCGAATTGATCTTTCATAACAAGATTCAGCAAGGCAGTATTGATTTCACAAGACTCAACATCATTAAGAGGAGTAATCGGAGTACTAAGGAAATCATTATTATTGGTATTCGAGAAATCACACAACTTGGTATTATCTTGTGCCATGGCAACAAGTAATCCAACACACAAGCAAACAGAAAAAGGCAAGCGGAAAAGAGAGGAGGAGATTGGGAAAGAGAGGGCGAATAAAACGACAAGGGTGAAGTGGGGGAGAGGAAAACGGGAGGCAAATGGCAAATAATGTAAATGCGAGGGAGATGAGTTTGTGATGGGTACTTGGTATGTCTTGACTTGAGCGAAGACCTCCCCGGCAACGGCGCCAGAAATCCTTCTTGCTACGTCTTGAGCTAGCGTTGGTTTTCCACGAAGAGGAGAGGGTGATGCAGCAAAATGTAGCGTAAGTATTTCCCTCAGTTTTGAGAACCAAGGTATCAATCCAGTAGGAGGCTCCTCCAAAGTCCCACGCGCCTACACAAAGAAACTGAGAACTCGCAACCAACGCAATAAAGGGGTTGTCAATCCCTTCACGGCCACTTGTGAAAGTGAGATCTGATAGAGATAGTATGATAAGATAAAATATAAATATAATTTTGGTATTTTATGATATAGATGCAAGAAAGTAAAGATGCAAATAAAAATAGATTGAAAGCAAATATGATAAGAGATAGACCCGGGGGCCATAGGTTTCACTAGAGGCTTCTCTCGAGAGCATAAGTATTACGGTGGGTGAACAAATTACTGTCAAGCAATTGATAGAAAAGCGAATAATTATGACGTTATCTAGGCAAGATCATGTATATAAGCATCACATCCATAACAGTAGACCGACTCATGCCTGCATCTACTACTATTACTCCACACATCGACCGCTATCCAGCATGCATCTAGAGTATTAAGTTCATAAGAACGGAGTAACGCATTAAGCAAGATGATATGATGTAGAGGGATAAACTCATGCAATATGATATAAACCCCATCTTGTTATCCTCGATGGCAACAATACAATACGTGTCTTGCAACCCTTTCTGTCACTGGGTAAGAACACCGCAAGATTGAACCCAAAGCTAAGCACTTCTCCCATGGCAAGAAAGATCAATCTAGTAGGCCAAACCAAACCGAAAATTCGAAGAGACTTGCAAAGATAACTCAATCATACATAAAAGAATTCAGAGAAGATTCAATTAATAACCATAGATAAATCTGATCATAAACTCACAATTCATCGGATCTTGACAAACACACTGCAAAAGGAGATTACATTGAATAGATCTCCACAAGAGAGGGGGAGAACATTGTATTGAGATCCAAAAAGAGAGAAGAAGCCATCTAGCTAATAACTATGGACCCGTAGGTCTGTGGTAAACTACTCACAACTCATAGGAGGGGCAAGGATGTTGATGTAGAGGCCCTCCATGGTCGATTCCTCCTCCGACAGAGTGCCGGTGAAGGCTCCAAGATGGGATCTCGTGGATACAGAAGGTTACGGTGGTGTAAATTGTGTTTCGTGTTGCCTCTGGATGTTTTCGGGTCCGTGGGTATATATAGGAAGAAGAAGTATGTCGGTGGACGCCCGAGGGGCCCACGAGACAGGGGGCACGCCCTCCTAACTCGTGGGGCCCTCGGAGCTTTCTTGACTTGCACTCCAGGTTCTTCGGATCAGAATTGTTCCAAAAATAACGCTCCCGAAGGTTTCATTCCGTTTGGACTCCGTTTGATATTCTTTTTCTTCGAAATACTGAAATAGGCAAAAAAAACAATATGGGTTGGGCCTCCGGTGAGTAGGTTAGTCCCAAAAATGATAAAAATATGTAGAATAAAGCCCATAAGCATCCAAAACAAGTAATATAATAGCATGGAACAATCAAAAATTATAGATACGTTGGAGACGTATCAGTCGACAATGCTCTGCACGGAGCTACTCTAGCTAAATGCTCCCACTTTCAATATGTATCTAGATTGAGACTCAGAGTCATCCAGATCGGTGTCAAAAACTTGCATCGACGTAACCCTTTACGACGAACCTTTTGTCACCTCCATAATCGAGAAACATATCCTTATTCCACTAAGGATAATTTTGACCAATGTCCAGTGATCTACTCCAGGTCACTATTGTACTCCCTTGCCAAACTCAGGGCAGTGTATACAATAAGTCTGGTCCATAGCATGGCATACTTTATAGAACCTATGACTGAGGCATAGGGAATGACTTTCATTCTCTTTCTATTTTCTGCCATGGTCGGGATTTGAGTCTTACTCAATTTCACACCTTTGCAACACAGGCAAGAACTCTTTCTTTGATTGTTCTATTTTGAACTACTTCAAAATCTTGTCAAGGTATGTACTCATTGAAAATCTTATCAAGCGGTTTGATCTATCTCAATAGATCTTGATGCTCAATATGTAAGTAGCTTTACTGAGGTATTTCTTCGAAGAACTCCTTTCAAACACTCCTTTATGCTTTCCAGAAAATTATACATCATTTCTGATCAATAATATGTCACTCACATATACTTATCAGAAAGGCTGTAGTGCTCCCACTCACTTTATTGTAAATACAGGCTTCACCGCAAGTCCGTATAATACTATATACTTTGATCAACTTATCAAAGCGTATATTCCAACTCCGAGATGCTTGCACCAGTCCATAGATGGATCACTGGAGCTTGCATGTTTTGTTAGCACCTTTAGGATCGACAAAACCTTCTCATTGCATCATATACAACTCTTCTTTAAGAAATCCATTAAGGAATGTAGTTTGACATCCATTTGCCAAATTTCATAAAATGCGGCAATTGCTAACATGATTCGGACAGACTTTTAAGCATCGATACGAGTGAGAAAATCTCATTGTATTCAACACCTTGAACTTGTCGAAAACCTTTTTCGACAATTCGACCTTTGTAGATAGTAAGACAACTACCAGCGTCCATCTTCCTCTTGAAGATCCATTTATTTTCTATGGCTTGCCGATCATCGGGCAAGTCAACCAAAGTCCACACTTTGTTCTTATACATGAATTCCATCTCAGATTTCATAGCCTTAAGCCATTTCGCGAAATCTGGGCTCATCATCGCTTCCTCATAGTTTGTAGGTTCGTTATGGTCAAGTAACATGACCTCCAGAACAGGATTACTGTACCATTCTGGTGCGGATCTTACTCTGTTTGACCTACGAGGTTCGGTAGTAACTTGATCTGAAGTTACATGATCATCATCATTAGCTTCCTCACTAATTGGTGTAGGAGTCACAGGAACAGATTTCTGTGATGAACTACTTTCCAATAAGGGAGCAGGTACATTTACCTCATCAAGTTCTACTTTCCTCCCGCTCACTTCTTTCGAGAGAAACTCCTTCTCTAGAAAGGATCCATTCTAAGCAACGAATGTCTTGCCTTCGGATCTGTGATAGAAGGTGTACCCAACTGTCTCCTTTGGTTATCCTATGAAGACACATTTCTCCGATTTGGGTTTGAGCTTATCAGGATGAAACTTTTTCACATAAGCATCGCAACCCCAAACTTTAAGAAACGACAACTTAGGTTTCTTGCTAAACCACAGTTCATACGGTGTCGTCTCAATAGATTTAGATGGTGCCTTTTTTCACGTGAATGCAGCTGTCTCTAATGCATAACCCCAAAACGATAGTGGTAAATCGGTAAGAGACATCATAGATCGCACCATATCTAGTAAAGTACGATTACGATGTTCGGACACACCATTACATTGTGGTGTTCCAGGTGACGTGAGTTGCGAAACTATTTCACATTGTTTCAAATGAAGACCTAAACTCGTAACTCAAATATTCGTCTCCACGATCAGATTGTAGAAACTTTATTTTCTTGTTACGATGATTTTCCACTTCACTCTGAAATTCTATGAACTTTTTAAATGCTTCAGACTTATGTTTCATCAAGTAGATATACCCATATCTGCTCAAATCATCTCTGAAGTTCAGAAAATAATGATACCCTCCGCGAGCCTCAACACTCATCGAATCGCATACATCAGTATGTATTATTTCCACTGTTGGGGAATGTAGTAATTTCAGAAAAATTCCTATGTACATGCAAGATCATGGTGATGCATAGCAACGAGCAGGGAAAGTGTGTCCACGTACCCTCTAGACCGTAAGCAGAAGCGTTATGACAACGCGGTTGATGTAGTCATACGTCTTCACGATCCGACCGATCCAAGTACCGAACGCACGGCACCTCCGAGTTCTGCACACGTTCAGCTCGACGACGTCCCACGAACTCATGATCCAGCAGAGCTTCACGAGAGAGTTCCATCAGCACGAAGGCGTGATGACGGTGTTGTTGATGATGCTACCGACGCAGGGCTTTGCCTAAGCACCGCTATGATATTACCGAGGTGGATTATGGTGGAGGGGGGCACCGCACACGGCTAAGAGAGATCAATGATCAACTTGTGTGTCTTGGGCTGTCCCCCTGCCCCCGTATATAAAGGAGCAAGGGGGGAGGCCGGCCGGCCCTGTAGGGCGCGCCAGGAGGAGGAGTCCTCCTCCTAGTGGGAGTAGGACTCCCCTTTCCAAGTCCCACTAGGAGGGGGAAGGAAGGAGAGGGGGAGGAGAAGGAAAGAGAGGGCACAGCCCCTCCCCTAGTCCAATTCGGACTAGGCCCATGGGGGGGGCGCGGCCAGCCCTCGTGGCTTCTCCTCTTTTTTCCCTAAAGCCCACTAAGGCCCATATGTACTCCCATATTCCCGTAACTCCACCGGTACTCCGAAAAATACCCGAATCACTCGGAACCTTTCCGATGTCCGAATATAGTCGTCCAATATATCGATCTTTATGTCTCGACCATTTCGAGACTCCTCTTCATGTTCCCGATCTCATCCGGGACTCCGAACTACCTTCGGTACATCAAAACACATAAACTCATAATATAAATCGTCATCGAACGTTAAGCGTGCGGACCCTACGGGTTCGAGAACTATGTAGACATGACCGAGACACATCTCCAGTCAATAACCAATAGCGAAACCTGGATGCTCATATTGGCTCCTACATATTCTATGAAGATCTTTATCGGTCAAATCGCATAACAACATACGTTGTTCCCTTTGTCATCGGTATGTTACTTACCTGATATTCAATCATCGGTATCTCAATACCTAGCTCAATCTCGTTATCGGCAAGTCTCTTTACTCATTCCGTAATGCATCATCCCGCAACTAACTCATAAGTCGCATTGCTTGCAAGGCTTGTAGTGATGTGCATTACCGAGAGGGTCCAGAGGTACCTCTCCGACAATCAGAGTGACAAATCCTAATCTCGATCTATGCCAACCTAACAAACACCATTGGAGACACCTCTAGAGCACCTTTATAATCACCCAGTTACGTTGTGACGTTTCGTAGCACACAAAGTGTTCCTCCGGTATTCGGGAGTTGCATAATCTCATAGTCATAGGAACATGTATAAGTCATGAAGAAAGCAACAGCAACATACTAAATGATCAAGTGCTAAGCTAACGGAATGGATCAAGTTAATCACATCATTCTCTAATGATGTGATCCCGTTAATCAAATGACAACTCATGTCTATGGCTAGGAAACTTAACCATCTTTGATTCAACGAGCTAGTCAAGTAGAGGCATACTAGTGACAGTAGGTTTGTCTATGTATTCACACATGTATCAAGTTTCCGGTTAATACAATTCTAGCATGAATAAATATTTATCATGAAATAAGGAAATAAATAATAACTTTATTATTGCCTCTAGGGCATATTTCCTTCAGGTGGACCCCTGGATTCAAGCTTTGCGCTCCAGTTCTGAAGAGAGCAGCAGGTAGACCAAGGAAGAGTCGAATTAGACCTCGCAGCAAAGGAGCTGGACTTGGAGCGAGGAAGCGTAATTGCACAAGGTGTGGTGGGTCTAGTCATTTCGGTAAGTATTGTGATAACACAGTAGATCCCGCGTTTGGATAGAGTTTCGATGAAGGCTTCGATGAAAATGTTGGTCAGCAGCCGGTTGCCTCAACAGATGATGAAAGTGATGGCCAATAGCTGGTTGCATCAGATGAGGATTTTGACGAGGTTCCAAATGATGATGGTCAACAGCCGCATGATTTTGACGATGATCCAAAATATCCTCCAAATAATGATTCAAGTGAGGCTCCAAATGGTGATCCAAGTGAGGCTCCAAATGGTGATCATGGTGATCCAAGTGAGGCTCCAAATGATGATCCAAGTGAGGCTCCAAATAGTGACCAACCTTCTGTTGTTGTGAGTTCTGCTAGGTATGTAAATTTTGCAAGGGTCAAATACTACTGTACATTTATCACTTGACATGATCTACCCTTTATGTTTTGCACAGCTCTATGATAGGTTTGAAGAAGACGCGCAAGGTACCGACAACCAAGAGGAGAAGAGAAGAAGCAATGAGCACAAGGTGCACGAGGAGCAAAGTGATGTCAAGAAGCTCAAGGAGCAGACAGAAGCCCCAACGCTATTTATGAATAATTATGAAACATTATGAATAATGTTGTATTTCTGTTGGATGATGTTGGGCCTATGTTAGAACTATGTTTGACATGATGTTTAAATCTGTTGGATGATGTTTGAATGAGCACATGGTTTTTCCTTTTTTTTTTATTTTTTTGAATTTTGTTTTGCTCATTTGAATTTTGGTCAAACCTAACTTTGACCAAGATTTAAACAAGTCTAAAACATCAAAATGAAGGACAAAGCCTGGATCCTTCTTAGTTAATCCAAAATGAAGCTGTGGTGAGGTTTTTGAAATTTTCATGAAAAATGTGCTAAAAAGAGGGGTCCAAAGGTAGGGTAAACGACCTCATTTCTAAGCAAGGTTTTTTTCGACCTTGTATAAATCAACCAAATAACTTTCCTACACATATATTCAACTATGTGCGCTGGTTTATCCAAAAAAAATTGCTCATTCGAATTTTGGTCAAACTTAACTTTCACCAAGATTTAAACAAGTGTAAAACATCAAAATGAAAAACTAAGCCTGGATCCTTCTTAGTCACTCCAAAATGAAGTTGTGGTGAGTTTTTTGAAATTTTCATGTTCATTTCCCCAAAACACTTCTCTTCACTTCATACAAGAGAGTTTGAGATATTCAAGATATCGCACAATACACATGAACTTATCGTTTAAATGTATGTAAACCTTGTTTATCAACTTAAATCGTTAGTATATGACATAACAAGACTATGTACGCAGGTTTTTTATTTTTGTGATTTTTATTTAATTTATTATGTGCATTTGAAATCTGATCAAACATAGCTTTGACTGCTCCAAACCTCTCCCAAACCCTGCTAACCCTAGCGCCACACAAGGACCGTCCATCTAACCCTAGCGGCGATCAAGGGCCGTCGATCTAACCCTTCTAGAAGGAATCTGCGGGGAGGAGAGGGGCGATCCGCAAGATGCAATCTGATTGGTTGGGAGATTGTTTTTTAAAACAAATATCGGGCGCGCTGGATGGACCGTTGGGCCGTCCCATTGTCTGGGCCTGAGACAGCAGTAAATAGTCCGTCTTAGCCTTTCCAGGCCTTGCATGCGCGGGAGGCGGCGACGTGGGTTTGCATGCGCGGGAGGCAGATGTGCATGCATGCGAGCGAGGCGAGCGAGGTGCGTTGGGCGAGCTAGGCTAGCGAGGCGAGCTAAGTGTCCATGCACGTAGTGATTCAGAGCTAGGCATTACGGTAGTGGTTCAGGGCAACGAGTCAGATGCACCGCTCGGTCAAAGAGCTATGCAGTGATTCAGATGCAGGCATGCGCCCCATGCATCGTTTTCATGCAAAAATTAAAGAGTGCAAAACGTAACGGATACACACATGCGTTCGTATTCACACACGCACCATTCTCATCCTTTCTCTCTTTCTCTCCCACCCACAGGACTATAAATGGGGTGCCTCTCTTCCTCTCCCACCCACAAGCCAAATCCATTCTCTCCAATTTCAAGCACCCAAGCGACCGAGCCCTCCCCAAGCGAGACCAAGTGAAGATGCAGTTCAACAGGCCGACCTTCAACCGTCCACCTATCATGTCGGAGCTGCGCTACCCACCGGGCGTGCTCGTGGAGAGGGAGCTCCGTGTGTGGGCTATTTCAAGGTGGAGGGGTTCCATCGAACTCACTCGCGCCTTCCTCAGAGCCGGCTATGCCCACCTCCCACGGGGCTCGCCTAGGATGTTCACCCTCAATGAGGTTCGTGACTGCGGCGGCATCCTCCGACTGCTCACGGCCACCTTCTGTTGGGGAACGTAGTAATTTCAAAAAAAATCCTACGCACACGCAAGATCATGGTGATGCATAGCAACGAGAGGGGAGAGTGTTGTCCACGTACCCTCGTAGACCGAAAGCGGAAGCGTTAGCACAACGCGGTTGATGTAGTCATATGTCTTCACGATCCGACCGATCAAGTACCGAACACACGACACCTCCGAGTTCAGCACACGTTCAGCTCGATGACGTCCCTCGAACTCCGATCCAGCCGAGCTTTGAGGGAGAGTTCCGTCAGCACGACGATGTAGTGACATGATGATGTTCTACCGATGCAGGGCTTCGCCTAAGTACCGCTACGATATAATCAAGGTGGAATATGGTGGAGGGGGGCACCGCACACGGCTAAGAGATCCAAGGGATCAATTGTTGTGTATATGGGGTGCCCCCCTGCCCCCGTATATAAAGGAGCAAGGGGGGAGGCGGCCAGCCTAGGAGGAGGGCGCGCCAAGGGGGGAGTCCTACTCCCACCGGGAGTAGGACTCCTCCTTCCCTTGTTGGAGTAGGAGAGAAGGAAAGAGGGGGAGAGGAAGAAGGAAAAGGGGGCTGCACCCGTTGTTCAATTCGGACCAGAGGGGGCGCAGGCCTCCTTCCTTTTGGCCTCTCTCCTATATTCCCGTATTGTCACACCCACGATGCGGCTATATCTCCCACGTGTCGAAGCACGACTTAGAGGCATAACCGCATTGTGGTTTTGTCGCAAGAAGGGTCATCTTCACACAATCCCATGTAATGAACAAGACTGGGATAAAGAGTTGGCTTACAATCGCCACTTCACACAATGAACACATAATAAATCATACATCAATCAGAGTACACACATATAGTCCGACTACGAACGAAGCCAAAAGAAAAGAAGATAACCCAACTGCTAGATCCCTGATCGTCCCAACTGGGCTCCACTACTGATCAACATGAAACGAAACATAGCAACGACCAAGGTCTTCATTGAGCTCCCATCTGAGCTCGGTTGCATCACCTGCACTGGTATCATCGGCACCTGCAACTGTTGTGATAGTATCTGGTGAGTCACGAGAACTCAGCAATCTCAAAACCCGCGAGATCAAGACTATTTAAGCTTATGGGTAGGAAGTGGTAATGAGGTGGAGTAGCAGCAAGCACTAAGCATATATGGTGGCTAACATACGCAAATAAGAGCGAGAAGAGAGCAAATGGAACGGTCGTGAAGCTAGCAATGATCAAGAAGTGATCCTGAACTCCTACTTCCGTCAAACATAACCCAAAACCGTGTTCACTTCCCGGACTCCGCCGAAAAGAGACCATCACGTCTACACACGCGGTTGATGCGTTTTAATTAAGTCAAGTGTCAAGTTATCTACAACCGGACATTAACAAATTCCC
The DNA here is from genome assembly GCF_018294505.1 of Triticum aestivum. NCBI lineage: Eukaryota > Viridiplantae > Streptophyta > Magnoliopsida > Poales > Poaceae > Triticum > Triticum aestivum. The sequence continues at coordinate 712,088,895 of NC_057813.1, read as the reverse complement.
ATCTGCCTATAACCGCAGGCACGGCTTTCGAAAGATTATACCCTACAGGGGTGTCCCAACTTAGCCCATGATAAGCTCTCGCGATCAACGAAGGAATAGACCTTCTCCCAGGAAGACCCGATCAGACTCGGAATCCCGGTTTACAAGACATTTCGACAATGGTAAAACAAGACCAGCAAAGCCTCCCGCTGTGCCGACAAATCCCGATAGGAGCTGCACATATCTCGTTCTCAGGGCACACCGGATGAGCCAGACGTCGGGTTGGCATAGACCCTGGTTGCCCAGGGGGCGCCGGACATCGCTCGGTTTGGACCAACACTTAGACAAGCACTGGCCCGGGGGGGGTTAAAATAAAGATGACCCTTGAGTCTGCAGAACCCAAGGGAAAAAGGCTTAGGTGGCAAATGTTGAAACCAAGGTTGGGCCTTGCTGGAGGAGTTTTATTCAAAGCGAACTGTCAAGGGGGTCCCATAAATCACCCAACCGCGTAAGGAACGCAAAATCAAGGAACATAACACCGGTATGACGGAAACTAGGGCAGCAAGAGTGGAACAAAACACCAGGCATAAGGCCGAGTCTTCCACCCTTTACCAAATATATAGATGCATTAATTAAATAAGAGATATTGTGATATCCCAACATAATCGTGTCCATCATGGAGCAATCTTCAACTTCACCTGCAACTAACAATGCTATAAGAGGGGCTGAGCAAAGCGGTAACATAGCCAAGCAACGGTTTGCTAGGAAGGGTGAAAAGGTTAGAGGCTGACATGGCAATATGGGAGGCATGGTAAACAAATGATAGGTAGCGCAGCATAGCAATAGAACGAAGCAACTAGCAAGCAAAGATAGAAGTGATATCGAGGGTAATGGTCATCTTGCCTGAAATCCTGCAAGGAAGAAGAACGAGTCCATGAAGAAGACAAACGGACGTAGTCGAACAAATCCTCACAACTCCGGAACGAAACTGAAGCTAACGAGAGAAGCAAACCGGAAAGAAGCCAACAACATGGTAAACACACAAGCACATAAGCATGGCATGATGCACAAACAAGTATGATGCATGTCCGGTTTAATGAGGCATGGCATGGCAAAGTGCAACAAACAATACTACAAGTTAAGTGGAGCTCAATATGCAACGAGTTGCATATTGATGAAACACCACATTCAAATATTTAGTTCCCTCTCGTTTATGTACCCAACATTATTAAATGTTATTAACCATGGCAAGGGGTGAAGCATGAGCAAACCACCTACTTAGGCAAGTTTAAATGAGGCCGGAAACAACAAACAACAATTCCGGAAAATCCCCATATCATATAACAATTTAATGCAAACAACAATTTTAACCATTTAAATGTTGTTAACATGATGCAGATGACATATGCAAGTTTTAAGCAATTTTATGAAAATTTTGACATGAGCATGATACGAGGCATTTGGTCACCATGGCGGAACAAAAAGGGTGCCACGGTGGCGAAACAAAAATGGTGCCACGGCAACATATCCGAAAATGATGCCACGGCAACATATCGGTTCCGGTAGCTCATGGAGATACCGGTGCAAAAGGAGGCGTGCGGATGAGCGCAACATGCAAGATGGTGGGGGGATCCCGGATTCCGGGTTCCCACGGGACGGTGGCATGGCAAAAGAGGGGCATCGCAAGGACGATTCGATCACGGTGCAAACATATGGTACATCTCATACAACAAAGCATTCGTTCACGGGCGTCGTCTCGGGGTTATACCTTCGAAGCGTGCGTTTTGGAGCGGTTCGAGTCGTCGAGGGAAGTAGTCGTTCACGTGTCGTAGGGGAAGTAGTTGTTCACGGGCCGTAGTGGAGGTAGTCGTTCTCGCGACGGTAGTGGAAGTAGACGTTCACGGGTCGTCGTGGGGAGTAGTCGTACACGGCGTCGGTAGAGGTACTCGCGATCTCGGCGACGGTAGTTGTACACGTTTTTCGTAGAAGTCCGGGTCGTCGGTAGAGGTACTTGGCGTCTCATCGTGTAGTTGTACACGGAGTCGAACAGAGAGCCTTGACGATTCAACGGGTATGAAGCAACGGAAACGCACAGGCCTCCCATGTACTTGGCGCAATCTGAGATGATCTCGACGATCCAGCGAGGCGACGGTACAGGGCAGTCTTCATCTTGGCAGGCAGCGGTCCAAGCGAGCAGCAGCTCTGCTCAATGCAGGGCAGCACGGAGCGATGTCGGGGAAGTCAACGCGGGGAAGATGCGTTCGCTCATCTCCTGGATGAGGCCGAGGCGAAGGTGGGATATGGCGCGGGGCGGCTGTAGCTTGCAGAGGAGGTCGAGGCAGGGGGCGTCGGAGAAGCAGGCGGTGGTGGCCGGACCAGGAGTCGAGGCGGCGCAGCTCCTGCTTGGCGTGGAGGACGACGGCTGCGGGCGCCATGGTGGGCTCGTGGAGGCCGGGCGCGGGGCTGATGGAACGGGGCGCGACGGTGCTTGCCGGCCGGAGGGAGCAAGGCGCAGCGGCGGCCATGGCCTCGGCGAGGGGGTCAGGCGATGGGAGGAGTGAGCGGTGCACGAGGGGATCGGGGCGAAGCCCTTCCTGGCGCTGGCAGCGGGCGCGCGATGGCGGCGTTGGAGGAGGAACGAGGGGATCGAGCGAGGGGCTAGGCGAAGATCGAGGAGATGGGGAGGATGAGCGAGAGATGCGGGAGGATCGCGGGATCCTCTCCCTGGCGACGTGCGTGTGTGGTGGCGGCGCTGGCAGGGAACAAGGGGAGAGATGGGGTGCGTGGGGGCTGGGCTAGGGTTAGAGGCGGCTGGGCCTTGGGCCGGCTTAGATGGTGGAGAAAGAAGTGGCCAGAGGCCTGGCTGGGCTCTCTCCTCCCTCTCTCTTATTTTTCAAAAACAGAAAATTATTAGAGAGAAGAAAAAAGGAGAGGGGGTTTGGGAAAGATTATGCGCAAGTGGACAACTTTCCCGGACTCACAAAAATGAGTCTGATCCAAGAAAAATAGAAAGGCCATGATTGCAAGATTTAAATTCAAACTCATGTGAATTTAATTCAAATGGGTTTGAACTAGGAGTTGATAAAAGGAAGGTCCTAAAATGTTCGGATTTTTGGTGGAGCTTCGGAAAATGACGAAAGAAATTATGGGCAAGGTTGGAGAGTCAAAACATGAAGAAGAAAAGGCCACGGGATTTAATATGCAAGTGGGTTCATGGGTGATTCCAAAACAATGGAATATTTTATAATATAGCTCCCTAATATCGGGAGGGTATGTTTTAAAGAGAACCCACCATGTGAGTTCCCTCGGTTTAAATAGATCAAAAGATCTATGCAATTTATTTAGTTGGGTTTTAAAAATTAAATGGCATGATGGCATGATGACATGATGCAATGCAAAAATAAAAGAGCAAGCACAAAAGAAACACACGGCGAAACTCGGAATAGCTGGAAGTCTTCTGGAGCATCGGTCTCGGGGCGTTACAACACTCCACCACTACAAGAGGATCTCGTCCCGAGATCTAGCATGGCACCGGAGAGAAACGGAAGAGGAAGAGAAGAGGTAAAACTAAGTTGCTTCTTCGACAAAAGAGTGAAACCAAAGAACCTTGAGAGGTTGAAAAGTTGAAAGAGAGAACACAACGGAGTAGAACACAATTGAGAGCACTGCGGTAGAGAATAGAAACAAGGAACACCATGTGAACCTTGAAGGTTGCAAAGACATGAATCAAGAGTACAATGGACAGGAAGGAATTGGAACCACTCTGGTTGAAACGAGATAAGAATGAATAAGAATGATATAATTTTGGCAGCACTCCGACTGTAAATGGAAGGAATTGAACATGAACTTGAGAAGATGGGATGATACTTGATGAAATCAACAACACACTGCCTCTGGAACGAAAGAATAGAAGCTAGATTGTTGGGATAAACGGATGGAGAAGAAAATGACAACTTTTTCCACAAATGAACTTGAAAGCATCCTTGCAAAGTAGGATTTAATGGAGTTGTTGGAAAATAAACAACGAAAAGCACAAGCTTGTTGTGGGCTTATGGAAAACATCTCAAAATTATGAGGTGACAACCGGCCATGAAAGAGAGAAAGCTTCTTCCACCGAGGTGATAAAGAGATAACTTGGATCATTGATAAGCACCACAATTAGCAACATTCCTTAGGGAAGGCTTTAGGTGAAATCTATACCGAGATAACTCCAATGAAGAGATTGATGGATTTAAAATACCTCATTCTTGACAACATGTGAATCACGAAACATGAAAGAAAATTGTCAAGAATGACATAACACCACCTCAAAAGATAAGGTAGAAAGAATAGCACTTTGAAATGCAAGAAGAAGAATACTTGAACTCCTCAAAATAAGACATGTCTTGAGCACCATGTTTATCTTAGAGTATAGCTTGGCGGATCTTAACTTTGAGAGAAATCTTGACGAACAATTGAAGAATGAAAAGAATCCTTAACGGACCACCATGTAGAGCCTCCATGAAGAACTCCGATAATAAAAGGATGATAGAAAGAAAGAGAAGTTGAAAACACAAGGTGAAGCCTTGCGATGATTTAGATGGAGCTTCGCGACGATATAACCGAGAGAACTTGGAACTCCAGAAAGAAAAGATGAACATCTTAGAACTGAGAATTGATATCATGAACGAACTCCGAAAGAAGGAATTAATCACTTGGATGAAACAAGAATAAGAATTACATTATGCGTATCCTTCACCAATTTAAATTGATGACAAGCAACAGATTTGGCATACTACTTATTCTCGTAGAAAGGATTAAGAGAGATATAGCGCAAAACTTGAGAAGGTCTTCAACAACCACCGGTAGGATTGAAACAACGAATGAATTGATATGATAGCCAAGGAAGAGAACTCTTGAACGAACCACCGTAAGAATTGAAAATGAAAGTAGCAAAGGCACAATTCACCGGGAAGAATGGGAAAACGAATGAAGATACTTGAGGGAATTTAGATACATGAGAACGAAGAGATCATGAACTGATTAGAGGGTATTTGAACGATTCACCGGTAAGATTTGGAGAACGATAGCTACACGCTGAGAAAAGAGAATTATGACATGAAGGCCTTCGGAGGGAAGAAATGGAAAACAACTCATGAAATGCTCCGGATGGGTGAAAAGAATTTTCACAATCAAAACAATTATGAAAGGATGGCATCAAGCTAGAACCATGAATCTTCAAGAGAACGAACCAAGATTTAGGAGAAATCCTTCTTCAATCTTCAAAAGCAAAGGATGACGATGAGAAACAACACCACAAATTGTTGAGATACTCCGGGAGAATGAAAAACAAAGAGGTTGAGCAAACACTGGAAAACAATTTGAAATCGATCTTGGAAAACATCTGACTGATGAAATTCATTCTTACGTCAAACTTGGAAATGAATTTGAGAATCGCTCCTGATAATTAGAAGAGTCAGGTAAGATCCTGGGAAAAGACCTGTGGGTTAGGGCCCACTCAAAGATACACCATTGAACGATTGATTGAAAAGGGGGGGGGGGATTGCACCGGTTGAATTACATGACTTGAATGAGATAACAACCTCGAAATAGCCTGAACGGATTGAGAATGGAAACACGAATCTTCCAAGATATCTTGAGCACTCCGGATAATAGAGAGAGGTGAACAATTTTGAGAGGCACCGGCATGGGATAGCATTTGAAACGAGGAAAGGATATGATCAACAAAGCTTGAATTGAATCCATCAGAGAAGAAAACGAGAATGAAGAATGATGAACTTGAAACTCCGTTAGTATCTTCTTGAGAATCACTGGATAAGAACATTGAAGGAAAATAATGGAGAGACTTCCCATCAATAAAATGGATACCCGATTAAGAAATCTGAGTCCTTGAAGTTAAGGGTGGGAGGGCGGGAAAACAAAGGCAACTTGGGGTAGATGGAATGGACACCGTTGAGAAAACTTAGAATTGATCTTGCGGATGGGGAGAATGATGGGATCCACTTGAAAAGAAGCACACCGGTTGAAAAAAGAATTAACATGACAACTTCAATGATCAAGAAGGATTAGTATTCACATAGCAATATGAGAAAACCATTTAGGAAAGGTGTGGATTCAACATTTGACTTCGAAGCAACTCAAATACCACAACTCAAAACAAAACAAAGGATTTGGCTTGCAGAATAAGCCGGAACAAACATATGATAGAGATTTCGTCCGAAGTTTTCGTGGTGGGGCCCACACGGGCTCGAGTGTACAGCACCATCATGTACAAGGCAGTGCACATGACATACGAAGTGTCCCCGAACCAGCATAGCCAAGGGTTCTTTAAGACACAACGAGACCACTGTAAAAACGACCGTGGAAAGGCGGACCACTAGACGTCAAACCCCAATCTCATATCATGCATCTGTCGAAAAGATATTCTAGGAGCTACTTGAATTCCCACCTATAAAACTCCCGAAACTTTCTGGTTATGCAATCTGGTGTTGGGGATACAGGGGAAGCAATATATATCTCACCCAAAACTAACAATCCCTACATCCAAGCTGTATCCATCCGTCAACACATAACCAAGAAACCTTCGGAAATCGTGTACCTCAACCTTCGAAAAGCATCCGTTATACGAGTTATGGCAATACTCCCGAACTCCCCAGTACTGGGTGACGTCGAGGTTATCTCAACAACAACTGCATAAAAGAGATTTTTGATGTCGGCAAAACTCAGGTATTCCAGAACTGCAACGATAAAATTATAACGACAACACCTCAGAGCTCAACTCCCCGGGTCAATGCCACATAAAAGACAGGAGGCACCAAGAACAATGTTCTCGTCACAAAACCATCGGCACGATTCCAAGATACCCGCGTGATCCTAAAATTTTTTTAGTGAAATTTGAGGAGAGGAAAGTCAAAACATCTACGTCAGGAGACCTCACCAGAGCGACGAAGGGACTGAGGAGTAAAAAGAATCCTACTCTCAAATATATATAATCCAAAGACTCAAAACATTTTTGTTCTAGACTCAACAATGCCAGCAAACAATCAAGCAGGGGGCTCCTAAGTCGGGGATGGCTCTGATTACCAACTTGTCACACCCACGATGTGGCTATATCTCCCACGTGTCGAAGCACGACTTAGAGGCATAACCGCATTGTGGTTTTGTCGCAAGAAGGGACATCTTCACACAATCCCATGTAATGAACAAGACTGGGATAAAGAGTTGGCTTACAATTGCCACTTCACACAATGAACACATAATAAATCATACATCAATCAGAGTACACACATATAGTCCGACTACGGACGAAGCCAAAAGAAAAGAAGATAACCCAACTGCTAGATCCCTGATCGTCCCAACTGGGCTCCACTACTGATCAACATGAAACGAAACATAGCAACGACCAAGGTCTTCATTGAGCTCCCATCTGAGCTCGGTTGCATCACCTGCACTGGTATCATCGGCACCTGCAACTGTTGTGATAGTATCTGGTGAGTCACGAGGACTCAGCAATCTCAAAACCCGCGAGATCAAGACTATTTAAGCTTATGGGTAGGAAGTGGTAATGAGGTGGAGTAGCAGCAAGCACTAAGCATATATGGTGGCTAACATACGCAAATAAGAGCGAGAAGAGAGCAAATGGAACGGTCGTGAAGCTAGCAATGATCAAGAAGTGATCCTGAACTCCTACTTACGTCAAACATAACCCAAAACCGTGTTCACTTCCCGGACACCGCCGAAAAGAGACCATCACGGCTACACACGCGGTTGATGCGTTCTAATTAAGTCAAGTGTCAAGTTATCTACAACCGGACATTAACAAATTCCCATCTGCCTATAACCGCAGGCATGGCTTTCGAAAGATTATACCCTGCAGGGGTGTCCCAACTTAGCCCATGATAATCTCTCGCGATCAACGAAGGAATAGACCTTCTCCCAGGAAGACCCGATCAGACTCGGAATCCCGGTTTACAAGACATTTCAACAATGGTAAAACAAGACCAGCAAAGTCTCTCGCTGTGCCGACAAATCCCGATAGGAGCTGCACATATCTCGTTCTCAGGGCACACCGGATGAGCCAGACGTTGGGTTGGCATAGACCCTGGTTGCCCAGGGGGCGCCGGACATCGCTCGGTTTGGACCAACACTTAGACAAGCACTGGCCCGGGGGGGTTAAAATAAAGATGACCCTTGAGTCTGCAGAACCCAAGGGAAAAAGGCTTAGGTGGCAAATGTTAAAACCAAGGTTGGGCCTTGCCGGAGGAGTTTTATTCAAAGCGAACTGTCAAGGGGGTCCCATAAATCACCCAACCGCGTAAGGAACGCAAAATCAAGGAACATAACACCGGTATGACGGAAACTAGGGCAGCAAGAGTGGAACAAAACACCAGGCATAAGGCCGAGTCTTCCACCCTTTACCAAATATATAGATGCATTAATTAAATAAGAGATATTGTGATATCCCAACATAATCCTGTCCATCATGGAGCAATCTTCAACTTCACCTGCAACTAACAATGCTATAAGAGGGGCTGAGCAAAGCGGTAACATAGCCAAGCAACGGTTTGCTAGGAAGGGTGAAAAGGTTAGAGGCTGACATGGCAATATGGGAGGCATGGTAAACAAATGATAGGTAGCGCAGCATAGCAATAGAACGAAGCAACTAGCAAGCAAAGATAGAAGTGATATCGAGGGTAATGGTCATCTTGCCTAAAATCCCACAAGGAAGAAGAACGAGTCCATGAAGAAGACAAATGGACGTAGTCGAACAAATCCTCACAACTCCGGAACGAAACCGAAGCTAACGAGAGAAGCAAACCGGAAAGAAGCCAACAACATGGTAAACACACAAGCACATAAGCATGGCATGATGCACAAACAAGTATGATGCATGTCCGATTTAATGAGGCATGGCATGGCAAAGTGCAACAAACAATACTACAAGTTAAGTGGAGCTCAATATGCAACGAGTTGCATATTGATGAAACACCACATTCAAATATTTAGTTCCCTCTCGTTTATGTACCCAACATTATTAAATGTTATTAAACATGGCAAGGGGTGAAGCATGAGCAAACCACCTATTTAGGCAAATTTAAATTAGGCCGGAAACAACAAACAACAATTCCGGAAAATCCCCATATCATATAACAATTTAATGCAAACAACAATTTTAACCATTTAAATGTTGTTAACATGATGCGGATGACATGTGCAAGTTTTAAGAAATTTTATGAAAATGTTGACATGAGCATGATACGAGGCATTTGCTCACCATGGCGGAACAAAAAGGGTGCCATGGCGGCGAAACAAAAATGGTGCCACGGCAACATATCCGAAAATGATGCCACGGCAACATATCGGTTCCGGTAGCTCATGGAGATACCGGTGCAAAAGGAGGTGTGCGGATGAGCGCAACATGCAAGATGGTGGGGGGATGCCGGATTCCGGGTTCCCACGGGACGGTGGCATGGCAAAAGAGGGGCATCACAAGGACGATTCGATCACGGTGCAAACATATGGTATATCTCATACAACAAAGCATTCGTTCACGGGCGTCGTCTCGGGGTTATACCTTCGAAGCGTGCGTTTTGGAGCGGTTCGAGTCGTCGAGGGAAGTAGTCGTTCACGTGTCGTAGGGGAAGTAGTTATTCACGGGCCGTAGTGGAGGTAGTCGTTCTCGCGACGGTAGTGGAAGTAGACGTTCACGGGTCGTCGTGGGGAGTAGTCATACACGGCGTCGGTAGAGGTACTCGCGATCTCGGCGACGGTAGTTGTACACGTTTTTCGTAGAAGTCCGGGGTCGTCGGTAGAGGTACTTGGCGTCTCACCGTGTAGTTGTACACGGAGTCGAACAGAGGGCCTTGACGATTCAACGGGTATGAAGCAACGGAAACGCACAGGCCTCCCATGTACTTGGCGCAATCCGAGATGATCTCGACGATCCAGCGAGGCGACGGTACAGGGCAGTCTTCGTCTTGGCAGGCAGCGGTCCAAGCGAGCAGCAGCTCTGCTCAATGCAGGGCAGCACGGAGCGATGTCGGGGAAGTCAACGCGGGGAAGATGCGTTTGCTCATCTCCTGGATGAGGCCGAGGCGAAGGTGGGATATGGCGCGGGGCGGCTGTAGCTTGCAGAGGAGGTCGAGGCAGGGGGCGCCGGAGAAGCAGGCGGTGGCGGCCGGACCAGGAGTCGAGGCGGCGCAGCTCCTGCTCGGCGTGGAGGACGATGGCTGCGAGCGCCATGGTGGGCTCGCGGAGGCCGGGCGCGGGGCTGATGGAACGGGGCGCGAGGTGCTTGGCGGCCGGAGGGAGCAAGGCGCAGCGGCGTCCATGGCCTCGGCGAGGGGGTCAGGCGATGGGAGGAGCGGGCGGTGCGCGAGGGGATCGGGGCGAAGCCCTTCCTGGCGCTGGCAGCGGGCGCGCGATGGCGGCGTTGGAGGAGGAACGAGGGGATCGAGCGAGGGGCTAGGGGAAGATCGAGGAGATGGGGAGGATGAGCGAGAGATGCGGGAGGAACGCGGGATCCTCTCCCTGGCGACGTGCGTGTGTGGTGGCGGTGCTGGCAGGGAACGAGGGGAGAGATGGGGTGCGTGGGGGCTGGGCTAGGGTTAGAGGCGGCTGGGCCTTGGGCCGGCTTAGATGGTGGAGAAAGAAGTGGCCAGAGGCCTGGCTGGGCTCTCTCCTCCCTCTCTCTTATTTTTCCAAAACAGAAAATTATTAGAGAGAAGAAAAAAGGAGAGGGGGTTAGGGAAAGATTATGCGCAAGTGGACAATTTTCCCGGACTCACAAAAATGAGTCTGATCCAAGAAAAATAGAAAGGCCATGATTGCAAGATTTAAATTCAAACTTATTTGAATTTAATTCAAATGGGTTTGAACTAGGAGTTGATAAAAGGAAGGTCCTAAAATGTTCGGATTTTTGGTGGAGCTTCGGAAAATGACGAAAGAAATTATGGGCAAGGTTGGAGAGTCAAAACATGAAGAAGAAAAGGCCACGGGATTTAATATGCAAGTGGGTTCATGGGTGATTCCAAAATAATGTAATATTTTATAATATAGCTCCCTAATATCGGGAGGGTATGTTTTAAAGAGAACCCACCATGTGAGTTCCCTCGGTTTAAATAGATCAAAAGATCTATGCAATTTATTTAGTTGGGTTTTAAAAATTAAATGGCATGATGGCATGATGACATGATGCAATGCAAAAATAAAAGAGCAAGCACAAAAGAAACACAGGGCAAAACTCGGAATAGCTGGAAGTCTTCTAGAGCGTCGGTCTCGGGGCGTTACACGTATGGCCCAATAAGGCCCATATACTCCCCGGCGAATTCCCGTAACTCTCCGGTACTCCGAAAAATACCCGAATCACTCGGAACCTTTCCGAAGTCCGAATATAGTCGTCCAACATATCGATCTTTACGTCTCGACCATTTCGAGACTCCTTGTCATGTCCTCGATCTCATCCGGGACTCCGAACTACCTTCGGTACATCAAAATACATAAACTCATAATATAACCGTCATCGAACTTTAAGCGTGCGGACCCTACGGGTTCGAGAACTATGTAGACATGACCGAGACGCGTCTCCGGTCAATAACCAATAGCGAAACCTGGATGCTCATATTGGCTCCTACATATTCTACGAAGATCTTTATCGGTCAAACCGCATAACAACATACCTTGTTCCCTTTGTCATCGGTATGTTACTTGCCCGAGATTCGATCGTCGGTATCTCAATACCTAGTTCAATCTCGTTACCGGCAAGTCTCTTTGCTCGTTCTGTAATGCATCATCCTGTAACTAACTCATTAGTCACACTAGTCGTCAACCCGTGCATTCGCACGGGCTAGGATGTGAGCATACAAATTGTGGAATCTCTTTCCTTTTTCATGTTGCTTCTCTTCTTGTTGCTTTAATGACGTATCAGCCTTTTCCTATTTGCTTTTGTGCTTTGTAAATTTGGATTGTTTGATCACCTGTCACATTTTTTATTTATTATATTTTGTTTTCACTAAATAATACATGTTGATTAATAGGCCTCTATGAGTTGTAACAATTCTAGTGTTGTTGTAACAATTTTCTTTTGTTATTTTGATTTCTCCCACTATGAGTTGAAGAAGGTTGACTATGGCTAGTGAGAAACAGGGGGTGCCTTATATTGAATTTCTTTAGACATTCAAGATACACACCATGATTAATTAAGAGGCATTCTAGTAAATCGCTGGGAAGGAAAGGAATTAACAACGATGTACATATAAAGTAAAGATCTAATGTTCCCATATATTCTATTATGTCCTAAATGTTATTGTATATCCATCCATGTTTGACCTGTCTTTCGAGTACTCGATTCACCAGGTTTCTGAATGTCTCCGGCCACCGATAGTTTATCAACACCATATAACCTTCTCTTGGGTCTTGAATCTTTATGCTTATCAATGCCTCCTTTCTTGATTCACATTATTTCTTTCTTATGAATATTGGTGCATTTTTTGTTATTTATGGCAGTCTTCCTCGTGTAGTTTGTTTTCCTGAAATTTGATTCATTTATTTCTTGTAATGATTCATCATGAATCAGATCTTGCCTTATAGTTTTCAAAATAGATGACGTTTCTCTTGTACTTCATGCCAGCACTTATTATGTTGGTCTCTGAATACCTCGGTTCCTTCATTCTTTGAATGTCCAACATCAAGATTGTTTCCAGGCATTTTATCATCACCGCCACATTTGTGAATTATTATATGCTTCCCCTTATATCTTCATTCCATGACTTTGAAGTTATCTCTGTCTTCACTACCGTTATTTTCTAATTCTTCGTCAGATTGTACAACACAACATGTGTTCCTAGTGAAGACATTTTGGCGCCCTTCACAATTAGTATATCATTGGTACCATGCTTCTACAAAAATTGCAGAATATGCATTAATCACCATTAAAAAAATCATATGTATTATGTAGTAGACAGTAAACAACATAACACACCAACGTAGCAAAGGCACCTGTTCAAAATTTGCATCTCTTACGGATGGATCTTTTTCAGACTCTATTAAAAAGATTTCTATACACAGTGTAAACTATGTACCCATACTTGAGGTTATAGTATTCAGTCTAAACTGGAATGTCAGTCTCTATCCACGTTTTTTCTGGATTATTTTCTTGTTATTGATGTGACAATCAACATTTATCAAGATTCTAGTAGATTTCTCAGTCATCTTTTTTGTCCGGTCTCAAAACATGGTGCAAGTTGATGTACCCAGATCACATATCTCTAAGGTAACATCTGTACGTAAAATAATATGACTATAATATATGGTTGAGTAAAGGATAAAGTATTACAAAAATAATGAGATAGTATCATATGTCTCTTGGACATATCGGCTCAGGTTATTTATCACACTTGGGATAATTAATAGAAGTGTTTTTTTTATCGACTCAGGTTATTTATCCCAGAGATTGTTCACGCGCGCCGAGTAAACCGTGACGGACGGAGTAGGTTCTGTTGCCATGCACTATGCAGTAGTACTACCAATGATCTAATGTATTTAGTAATTAATTTAAAGCTTCACACTAGATATTTTCATGTCCATTATAAATGAATAGCACATTAGAAAATATAAGAAAAAGAATATATAAAATTACCTGTATTTACATTTGTACAGGTAATTTCAGTTATTTCTTTTAGTGTTCTTCTGATATAGAAGATACGCTCTTGAACTGTTCCTTGCAAGTGGGCGCCAGCTTTATTTCCTCTACAACATCGTCTTGAGAGCAATACCTATTTGGCTTGTATAGATATACTAATGGACATGATAGAAAAGACAATGAACTTCTAAACATATGTTTCACTACCTTGCAATATATCATACATAGTGCCCTTAAAAAATTACTGTTAATGGTGAAGAAGCTTCAAAATTTATTAAAAAAAACTTGTATAACCGTAGCAGCCTATTTATTATGAATATACATGTACCTTTCAATAAATAAAAAATGACCTATTCATCAAGTATAGTACCATGCAAAGGCTAATCAGTTCAATTTTGTTGAGGTTACTGGAATCCCATAGCTATTACACCGATCCTCGCTTTCCAAAATTCCTCCCGGTTTAAAAGGACTGCATGCCAAAACACTGAGATCAAGGCAAAATTAACTCACCATAAGTTACCAAAAGAATCTAATTCATCATCTATAGGAAGGGATTAATTCTTCATGGGAGAGAGAGAAAGCCTCGCCCAAAACGGGCATGCATTGGCTGCTGCATTAATTAAGACCTTGCATGCAGTTTTGTATCCTCCCGCTTGCATGCCGCCGCATTCCTGCCGCAGTTCCGCTTGTCAATATCTAATTAATTCTGCCAATAAGGGGACGCATAGCCAACTAAGCTTAGCGAAAAACAGGGCAGTAATAATCATACGGGCCTAGAAATCCGGGCGGTGCTCAACTATGAGAAACGAACATGATCTTGTTGAGGAAAATAAATTTTAGGCAGTATGCCCCTTGATCAGGCCAGATCCATGCCCAACCTCCTTGCATTAGTTTCAAAAAGGAGACAATTAATTTGTTTTGCATGGAGGGGGATGGGAGGTGGAGTAGTTTCCATGGATGGAGAGAGGAAGAATAGAGAGGAGGGACGTACGTGCGTTGTATTTTGTTTTCTCGTGGGGAGAGATTGGAGAGGGGACGGGTCTGTTGAATGGTTTCTATCGGCCCCGCAAAAAAAAAAAGAATGGTTTCTATCGGAGGACATAGAGTTAGAGAGAGATAAAATAGGGGGTAGGGACGGTGGAGTAGTAGATGGATTAAAATACAGATCCAATCTCCTTCTATATCTTAGGTGAGTAGTTTTATTTTATCTCCAAATCAGGATCCAATCTTGTTTCAAATCTACATGTGGAGTTTTATTTTATTTCTTGTTGCATCTATCGAGAAGGTCTTTCTTGAGCTGCTTTTTGAGATTATATATTTTAATTAATGTGGAATTTATATGGATTAATCTGGACCGTAATAATTCGGTCCCACCAGATTAACGGCTAGTAAAATCTAATTAACATGGTAATTTCTAGGGAGTCAAGAATTAGTATAGGTATAGATAGATAGATAGATAGATAGATAGATAGAGGTATAGATAGATAGATAGATAGATAGATAGATAGATAGATTGCAAGGCTTATAGTGATGTGCATTACCGAGAGGGCCCAGAGATACCTCTCCGACAATCGGAGTGACAAATCCTAATCTCGAAATACGCCAACTCAACATGTACCTTCAGAGACACATGTAGAGCTCCTTTATAATCACCCAGTTACGTTGTGACATTTGGTAGCACACAAAGTGTTCCTCCGGTAAACGAGAGTTGCATAATCTCATAGTCATAGGAACATGTATAAGTCATGAAGAAATCAATAGCAACATACTAAACGATCAAGTGCTAAGCTAACAGAATGGGTCAAGTCAATCACATCATTCTCCTAATGATGTGATCCCGTTAATCAAATGACAACTCGTGTCTATGGTTAGGAAACACAACCATCTTTGATCAACGAGCTAGTCAAGTAGAGGCATACTAGTGACACTATGTCTATGTATTCACACATGTATTATATTTTCAGTTAATACAATTCTAGCACAAATGATACACATTAATCATGAAATAAGGAAATAAATAATAACTTTATTATTGCCTCTAGGGCATATTTCCTTCACCTTCACCATCATGTTTGACGTGCGCGAGCTCCTCGGCCAAGTCTTTTGGTGCGGTTGCGAGGCCATCTTCTTTGCCGTGTACAACATCTACACCAACTACGAGAGCATCTTCCCCACTCCAGGCCAGATGCACTCCCTTCCCTACGACGAGGAGGAGGTGTGAAGATGAAGACGGTGTTGAAGGGGCGCGCGGCCAAGGTGGAAGAAGGAGGTCAAGATGAAGATGTTCAAGCCTGGAGTCAAGCTCGTCATGTTTCCTTTTTATTTTGTTGCTTTTCTATGCCATGTCGTGTCGTGTCATGTTTCATCATGTGTCCGTGAACTTATTTTTATTGCTTAATGTAACGGTATGGTGTGTTGCATCTTATCTAAGTTATTAGGGTTTATTATGTGTGTTAAAAAATGTCTGTGCCCAAACATATCAATTCTTTCCTAAACCAAGTCATGAAGCTCGAGAACTTGTGGTTTTCATTAATGAAAATCGGAGGGGGTGAGAAGCCCTCTCTTTCATTCAAAAAAAACAAGTCATGAACTAACATGCAAATTTATTCCCTTTAAATACTAAACCAAGTGCCACTCTAACCCTAAACCAAGTGCCACTCTAACCAAAATCATGTGGCAGTGCAAACATAAGTTTTCAACCTTCCAACCCTCCAAAATTTCAGTGCAAAACAAAGGAAAACCACTCTCACGCGTGTGCAAACATTCACGGTCTCACTATGTATACCTTCCTTCCCTATCCATGTCAAAGTCTTTCCATCTGTCCTAGCGGTTACCAGCGCAGCCTTAAACACCACAAACCCACACGGTCCTGGGTTTTAGTCCCCAGCCGCACCAATTTTTTGTGCATTTTCCACCCTTCATTTTTTTAGACAAATTATTTTTTTCTCAATGTAATGCCCTTAAAAAATGTTCATTTATTTTGGCACCAGGTGTAAACCTCTACCAGAGTTGAAGCACATTTTCCATGACATTTTGGTCTTTGATTCAAATCACGGTGTATTTGAATTGGAGTAATTAAATTGCTATTAAAAATTTAACAGCTCCAAAAAAAATTCTAACCTTAATTGTTTGGCTCTGGAATAATTCAATTAGCTTCCACAAGAAGTTTCAGCATTATGATTTACTGCCTAAATTAAATCAGAACAGAAAACAGAAAAACATGCAAGAGAACCCTCAAATGGGCCTAATTGGATGCGGTTGGCCCATTAGTCTAGTTTGCACTTGGCTCTACGCTCTGAATTTGGCCCAAGAGCAACCTTTTTTTTGACAGAAAGGCAAAGCAGAGAGCTGCATTTCATTGATCAAAAGTTTCTGAATTCCTCATTTATTCTCCTTTTTTCAACATATTTAAATGTTGGTCACTTCTTCTCTTTTTTTCAACATTTAAACAACTTTGACCAACATTTAAACTAGGTGAATTTCTTATACAATTTCAAGATTACAAATTCCTCCATAATTCATGCCTTTCCATACATTTCCAACATTACAACCAGTGTGATTACCATACCTACAAATGCCCAAAAGTATTTGCAAATGGGTATTGGTAGTGCTTGATCTTCAAGCTTCCTAACCTTCTTCTTCAACATCCTAAGCTCAACAGCTAGCTCTTTGTCAGTTCGTGCTTCGCCCTTCATCTCTTCTTCCAGAGCTCGTGATGCGGCTACTGCTGTTCGTGGCAGCATGCACAACCATTCTTCATGCTCTTCTTGCAGTTCATTCATCAGAGTCTTGGCCAGAGCATCGACCCAAAGAAAGAAGCATGTCACCTGCATGAACACCAAACAGATCAATCCATTGCTCAAAGATCCCGACCATGAAAATGGTGCAATTGCCCCGATTCTTACCCTATTCTCGCTGCACACGTAGAACGGACGATTCTGGTTCCTCAATGTGTGAGAAACCCTCCGAACAACGCCCGCCCGGCACCGAGGACAGACGAAGACAGGCATGTCCACACGCGCCCGACTTTGCATCTGCGAGGTGGCGCAGGAGCTTGAGGAAGACATGGAGCTCGGAGCCGAAGGGGATCTCAACACCGCCGTGCCCTCCACAGCTAGCTTTCCACCGCCGTGCTCTCTCTCTCTCTCTCTTGACGTGGTCACCGCCGTGCTCTCTCTCTCTCTCTCTCTCTCTCTCTCTCTCTCTCTCTCTCTCGACGTGGTCACCGTTGTGCTCTATATCGCCGTGGTCACCGCCGTTGTGTGTCGCCCGCTTATATAGCACACCCGCAACGGCTCTCTGCTCAACGGCTCTCTGCTGGGTCCCACAAGCCACGCATTCAACGGTCTGAATAGAATTGGTCGTGTCTGCCGCCTGGTCCCACCTGTAAGAGCCGAGTCAAAACGTTGACCTGACGAAGACGGCAGAGTTCACAGGACGAGTCGGCGCGCACGGACTAGGGGCAAAACTGAGCACAATTCGCATCTGAGGGCAAAACTGAGCACATGGACACCACTGAGGGCAAAAGGATAATTAACCCTTTACTGAGCTAGGAGTTTACTAAGCAGTAAATGGTCAGTATCTACACACAGAAATAAAAAATAAACTTGCCCGCAACGAAACTAGCGCTAGTGCAGAATGGTGCTAAGAAGACACAGCTATCAGACACCTTTGGTCCTAACTACATGTGATGCATGCATACATCCCAAACGTCAAAAAAAATAAAATTATGTGCCAGAAAACAAAACGTGTGCAAAGGCCGATTCATTGGGCACGATTTTGATTTGCAAACCGAGTGCGACAAAGGGCACACATTTCGGCAGACATAACCAGTCTTAATGCACACGAGTCATATTCTAGAATTGTGTGGGCTGTTTGGCAAACTATTTGTCTAAATGAATTATTTGGAATGATTGCAAGCATCGCAGAGGTTAGATATTATGCACACTGTGCGAAGTTCCACACACTGCTTTGTAAGTTTAACTCATGTGCGACAACTCGTGACAGCGCATACGATTGTGTGTCGAGAATTATGTGCTCTATTGGCACACAGTTGAGTTAATGGAAGTTTGTGCAATGCTAACAGTCATTGTTCAAGGTTTTGTCTTGTGGATCTGGTGCGATGTGATTGACTTGCTCTGTCTACAAAAACATTGTCTGCTCTAAACAACAACATATTGCATATACTAAAAACAACATTGCACATCTCATTGCATAATCAAACTAAAAAGCATCCATTACATAAGTAACTAAACATCATATTACATATTTTGCTACATAGTGACCTAAAGTACGAATATTAAAGAGCTACTCCTCCTTGTCGGGGAGTAGTGATTGAATACTTGTAGTCTGACTTCTTCATTGTGGTAGCTTTCTTGAGCTCGATGGCCTTTACGTTGAAATATTCCCGAGCCGCCTGCAAGATCCTTTGTTGAAAAGAGGGATCTCTGTTCTTGCCGGCATGGACCATGTCCTTCATAATTTCATAAGCTTGGACGCCGCCATCGGCGCATGCGGCCGCGACCTCTTCCTTGTGTGGGGTCGTGGCAACAACCTCATCCACGTCTGCAGCCACGACAATTGCGACCTCTTCCTCGCATGTGGCCGCGGTGACTGCGGTAGCTTCTGCGTGCATCTCCACAACTGCGGCCTCATCTATGGTTGTGGCAGAGGTCGCGGCATCATCCGCGAGTGCCGCCTGGCCATCTATGTAGCGTTGGGCTGCGGGCCTCATCAGCGTGCGTCCACAATTTGACTCTCGGAGGCCATGCGGGTCGTTTGGATAGCAGCGGAGGTGGGCGAGGAAGGAGAAAGGGGGTGGTGGTGCAGGTTGGCGAGGAAGGATAAAGTGGGCTGGTGGTGGCGAGAGGGTATTTAGAGTGAATTTCACTTTTTACCCTATAGTTGTACATTTGAGACACGAATTACCCAATCGAGTGGAAATTTGTCTAGAATGCCCCTTTTGGAAGCTTTGAACCATCATTTTCCGATGCATGTCCATCAGGCAATGTGTGAGAGGATGCCCGGTGTCCAAAAATATGTTGACGGCGACGAGGAATGGAACAATTGGACAAGAGAAGTCTGAACATGATCGTCAATGATGCCCTCCGATCTTTATAGATTTTTTTACGATCATTGACGCAACATGCCGATCCTATCTACCAAAAACAAGAGGAATGCAAAATTGGGGTAAACTGTGTTCAAAGTCTTCAAAATCTGATATTTTGATAGTACTTCCACTAAATGGGGTAATATGTGTCACGAATGTAAAACTATATGGTAAAAAATGGAATTCACTCGGGTATTTATTTTGAGTGCGGATGCAAATTGTAGACAGTTTGCTCTGACCAACTGTGTACTATGTTTGCAGTGTCTCACACGAGTGGATAAGCATAACCGTGTGCCACACCCCCACACGGTCACCACGTCGTCGCACTAGTTCCCGCACACGACACTATTTTTGCCAGGTACACAACACTATTTTTTTCCGTTGACAACCGTTTTGGCTTTCCTTCGTAGATCTACAGATTTTACCCCCGTTCAGAGAAAATCGTGTGTGAGATACCATATAATCCACAGTGTGTAGTTAGGTTGCATTCACACTCATGAGGTATGGAAACCAGCTGCTCCAGCCCGCCGCTCGCTCCGTGTGCATGCGCTCAGTCCATGACGCGTCAATGCTGGTCCAGAGCAGACGGGGCGGCTTCCAACCACATTCAAGTGGGTAGCTTGTCCGTCTGCCTGCCCGGCATTCAAGAAGACACCTTCGTACTCACACTCTGTCAGCACGGGCACTCATTGTTTAAAGACCACCGGCCAAGGCAGAAACTCAGAGAGTGTTTGGATCACTAGAGACTAGAGACTAGAGACTAGTAGTAGTCACCTTTAGTCAGTAAACCTTCAAACACCCCTGACTAGTGGGTGACTAAAACTAGTTTAGTCCCAAGTCACCCCACCCCCAACTTTTACTGACTAGAGACTAGTAGTAGTCGCCTTTAGTCAGTAAACCTCCAAACACCCCTGACTTTTACTGACTAAAGTCCCCCTCTCTCTCCTCTAATTGGTGTTGCACAAGGGACATTTAATACTGAGACATTTAATGCTGACTAGTAGTAGTCACCTTCCAAACAGAGCCTGACTAAAAACTTCTAGTCTAACTACTACTAGTCACATGACTAGAGAGTATCCAAACACCCTCTCAGCCGTTGGCGCACCAAGGCTTTCATTTCCTGACTAATAGCATCTAGAAAAGCTTGCATGTACTGTTGCCTTCCTTCCTTCTCATGTAAGAACTGCATTCCACTAAGGTCTCTCAATGAGCATGGGATCAAGCTCCAGCCTATGAATTCTTAATTTTTTTTCCAAAGCAGTGTTAAACAACATTTCCTCCCATTTCCAGCACAAAAGAAGTTCTGATCCATCTTCAAGCTATTTCTCAAGCATTCTGCCGGATAGCTCTCTAAGTGTGTCTCTGACAAGAACATCACACTGGGGTTACATGCTCGCTATACATTCAAGAAAGCTTGAACTGTCGGGGTGTTCCCAAACCTGCGACAGTTCCATACTAAACTCTTCATGGCAGCAAAACGGTGAAAAAAAACTGTCTTGATTGGCAACGCCCCCAGAGGACATCAAAACCCTAGCTTTTACTGCTAGGGCACGACGAATTTGGAGATGGAGCCCCCTCCGAGGAGGGTTAAGAGCACAGTCTTAGAACCTCAAAATCCCATGAGGAAGTTGTTGGTCTGATCTTGGCAATTTGGGAAGAGAAATTGATATTACACCACGTTAACCTCATTAGCCATCTAGATCTTCTTGGGGAGAGAGAGACCATCACCGACCTGACACAGCAAAGACGCCGGCCACCGCGCCGCCGCCGCCAAGGAGGCGGCCACGGTGGACCAATAGAAAACCTAGTCGTCTGGTAAGTCGCCTCACAGCAGATAACACTTCACGCGCAAAAGTCACGTTCCGCAACCAGCCACAAGCAGTGGCAACAAAATGGACGGTGAGATGTCGCGAAGCCAGACATTTGATCCAGCACAAACCTTAAGGTGACGCATTCAGCGAAATCAAGGTAAAAGAGAGACCTTTTTATTTGGACAGTGACACGTGTGGCACGAACACATGGCAACTCCGACCGTTCTTGATGGCAGGTTTAGTGGCGCGAGGATGGCAATTTCTTTTTGGATGACAAGTTTCAGCTTTTTTTTGTGTGTTTGTTTTGTCTTTTTGGATCACAACTTTTGTTGTAAAAACCGTCGGGGTCGGAATGCTTTGTGTCACACGTGTGGCATCATTTGGGTTTTTTTTTGTAAAGAAGAAAAGAAGGGCAAAAGACAGACAAGAAGGGCAAAAGACAGACAAAAACCTTCTCCTCCGCCTGTTCCGTCTCCCCCAAATCCGCCGCCCGACCAAAAACCCTCAACAGCGACGCCCCACTCCACCTCCGGCGGCATGGAGCGGCCGGCGGCGGGCGCCTCCTACCAGCGGTTCCCGCGCGTGCGGATCCGCGAGCTCAGGGACGAGTACGCCAAGTTCGAGCTCCGCGACACCGACGCGAGCGTGGCCAACGCGCTCCGCCGCGTCATGATCGCCGAGGTCCCCACCGTCGCCATCGACCTCGTCGAGATCGAGAGCAACTCCTCCGTCCTCACCGACGAGTTCATCGCGCACCGCCTCGGCCTCATCCCGCTCACCTCCTCCGCCGCCATGGCCATGCGCCTCTCCCGCGACTGCGACGCCTGCGACGGGGACGGCTCCTGCGAGTACTGCTCCGTCGAGTTCCACCTCGCCGCCCGCGCCACCGACTCCGGCCAGACGCTCGAGGTCACCGCCATGGACCTCCGCTCCACCGACCCCAAGGTCTGCCCTGTCGACCAGGCCGATGCCGCCGGCGACCACAGGCAAGTCGATCGCGGTCTCCACTACGGCCCATTGTGTTCTTTACTTCTTAACGAAACCCCCAAGTATTGATGAAATGATGACCTCTGCCTGATCTACAGAACCCAACTAACCCCCAGGTAGTCATTGTAGTGGCTACTAGCTTATCTATATGATGAATCCCTAATTCACCTCTCTGGCTCTCTCTATATATATCTAATTTGTTGTGTTTTTTTGTTGATCAAATTAATCATGATTTGTACTCACTGGTTTATGTGTCCCTAACTCTTTGTCTTGCCTCTAAATGCATTTTTTGTTTCTTCGGAAGGTACATGTATAAAAACGTAATCTTGTGACTGCACCATTTGAAGTAAATCATGCTCGTCATCGTATCTGTAGATGATTCAGTTCGAGGGTTAATATTTATCGAACGGTCGCAATTACATTTTCACGACAATGTCCATGCGCTCATTCTTGTCTTTTAAATCAGCACTCTGTTACTTGCAGCCTAGCATCGCATGTAATTCAATCATGTTCGACCAGGTCTCAATTTCAGATTACCCATGCTACAATTGCTTGTAGGTTCAGTTATTAGTAGGAAGCCAAGGGGCCAGAATTTTACTCTATCTATGCCAAAATGCCACTTGTCCGCACTTTCAACACCGTATGCTTTCACTGCCTTAAAATTGCAATGACACTTGAGTGAAACTATATTTGTATCGTTGTACAACTTCTTCAAGTGAGATCAGGATTAAGACGAAGGAATATATTTATTTAGCCAAAGCAATCTTGTATTTTTTGATTCCGATGAAAACACTCATTTTTGCATCTGAACTAAACCAGCATTTCCTATTAACTAGTAATAACGTTGCCATCTCTTGTTAAAGCCTCCAAAAACTCTTGTCCAGTGAAAATTATAAATTATTTATCCTTGTTGGATATGCACATTCTATGCTTGTCTAGATACCTTTCTAGGTTATATACATACTACATGGTCGACATTTGTGCATCCTTTTTTTTTTGAACGAAGGCTCCAGAGGAGCCCGGCTTTGAATTAACAAAGCCATCAACCGGCCAGGAATTACACAAGGCCATCAATACAGCCAACATGGAACAGAAGGAAAAGCTACAGCCGATATAGAGTGTTGCCCAGCAGCTTACAAGCACCAAAGACTACAAGCCCTACATAAAAATCCTAAAGAAAGCTCTAGCTTGTAGTCGACGGAGTCCTCCAAGTGAACTTAAACCAGAAGAGTGAACAGAGAAGAACATCAGACGGCGCCAGTGCTGAACGGCAAAGGACCGCACCCTCATCAACCCAGGAAGGTGGACACCGAAAACATGCCGCTGTTCTCCAAATCCGGAGGGGACCCCTGCCCCTCGCCTTGGCTCGAAAGGCGCCGGACCACCGAAAGATGGAATTGCTCACCCTAGAGCAAATAACGGACACGGTTCCGGCCACCAAGGAAGATACTCAGCCCGACCTGTGATGCATGAAGGAAACTAAGGATATCCACACTGAGGCTCGCTGATACAAGCACGAAGAGGAAAAACTGCACAAAGGAGCTGTCACTGAACAAACATACAGCGGAAAGAGATGGAGCACCACAATTGGAATAAGCGCAGACCCGCAGAAATCAGCCATGTTCGTGTCGTTGCATCGAGCAGTTGCTAGTGAGGACCCCTGTCCCCTCCCTGCCCAAGGCAATGACGCCAATCAAGCAGAAGCTGACCGGCAACCGAACAATTCAAGGAATGACGAGCTGGACTAATTCAGAAACAGAGCACCATGTTCCATCTCCCTCGCTGAAGACGCAGCCACCACGATGCCCCACTGCACGCTCCCACCTTGCCCAAGACGGCACCTTCAAGAAGGAGGCGACGCACGCCGCGCCGTTGCCGCCTAGTCTAAGCAAGACAAGGGATTTCTCCTGGAAAGAAGCGGAAGGGAGAGGAACCGAACCTCGACGACGCCTCCGAGGAGGGGAACGGCACCGGCCGGTGTCGCCGCCGCCGTGGCCAGAGAACCAGCCAAGGATTTCTCCCAGTCCAAGTTCGCGACTCCTAGCAGTCCACCTTCACCGACGCTCTCGACCTGAGGCCTCCGACGACCAGATCCGGCGTGCAGCAGCGCTGCGGGGGGGAGCGAGGCCGCCTTCAGATCCGGACGCGAGCCAGGAAGACGACCACCCGCTGCGACCGGCGACAGCTCCCGCCGTCCCTCGCCGCCCACGCGGCCGAGGAGACACAGGGGCACCACCTGCGACGCCGCTCGCTGTAGAAGACGGCGCCGCCTCACCACCCGAGGCCGCCGCCTCGGCGCCCGAAGCCCTCCGCGCGGGAGCAGCCAGATCCTCGCCGCCGCCGTCCTTGGTGGCCACGCGGAGTGCGCCGGAGGCCTCCTCAGGCGGCGGCGAGGGGGGGGGGAGGAGGAGGAGGGGAGGGAGGGCTGGCGGCTAGGGTTTCGTCGCCTCCCGAGTCGCCCCAAGCGGAGCGACGCGGGGGGCGGGGGGGAAGAGCTGCAGCAAATTGTTTCACATTTGTGCATCCTTTGCCCAGCGATTAGTGACGTCGGCAAAGCACTTGGCACTTACTGTCAGTGCTTTTTGCCACTGTCAGTTTTTCGGTGCGGTGCAAAATATCACGAATCGTAAAGTGGTGGTTTTCCGCTAATGGTGACATGAATGTGGTGGTATTGTGCATTTAACTCGGGACAACACTGAAAATGACTCAATTTCTATATCACATTTAAGTGTGCAGATTGTAAATACTTATGTTGGGAATACTAGCTACTGTGTATGTCACATGTATCTTTACTTCTCTTCATAAGTTAACCAAATCATTTTCCTTTGTAAGCAGTTAGTTAGACATAATAAATAGGCATCTTTTGTAAATCTTCTTTCCCCTTTTCTGTCATTCAAGCATAATGGCACGCTATGAATGTAAGCAAAACTAGTTATTAGTTGATCTTACATGTTAGTTGTACACACTAATGTTATGTGGAGACAGCAGTACAAACGGCGAGGCCGCACTTATCTGTGTATACCAGGCTTACCGTCAGTGGCATCTTTAGGAGGGGATAAGACTTCGTATCCATTAAGGGTTGGATGCACATTTAACTATTTGATTATGAAATTTGGTTTTATATCTATCTGACACTGATCTGTCTTTTTATGTGCTTCTAAATGCAAGCCTACTCTGCTTATTAACTATGTTCGCCTAATTATTTTATTATTATATTTAGCTTTAGGTGGATATGTACATTACTATAAATCTTCTCCTACATGCACAGAGCATGCACTATTGATATGTTCTGCTGCTGGTGCAATAAAATTAAGCATCTTCTGTGGATTCACTATTGTTATGAGTATATATGTTAACTTTTGGTTTAGTGGATTCAGTGGCATCTTCGGTGCATATCTTTGTCTTCTTGAAAATAAATGTCTGAAAACTTCCCTTAAATTTTCTCTTGTTTTACTAATAGTTATTAGTATTGAGCTTTAAATAATAATATCTTATTTCAGGGGCATATTAATAGTAAAGCTGCGTCGTGGGCAAGAGCTGCGTCTTCGAGCAATTGCTAGGAAGGGAATTGGAAAGGACCATGCCAAATGGTCTCCAGCTGCTACTGTGACCTTCATGTATGAGCCTGATATACATATTAATGAAGAGCTCATGGAGACACTTACACTTGAGGAAAAACAAAGCTGGGTGGAGAGCAGCCCTACAAAAGTATTTGACATTGATCCTGTCACCCAACAGGTCAGCTTGATCTCTGCTAGTGCTTCTCCATCACTTGTTTCAATATCATTAACGAATCCAGAGTTTTAGTTTTTTTTATATGATATGCTAAACTATTGCTAGATTCATTGTGTGTTTGTTTGTGTTTGTGCGTGCGCACTGGGGTCCGCATATGGGTCTGTGGGCGAACTATTCCTAGATTCATCAGACATCTTACAGTATTAGTAAAATCATTCAACACCACAACGATGATGTTATGCAGTCTTTATGCATTACTTTAGATAAGTCATCAATATTTGTTGATGCTGCAATCTGTCACCACAGTGTTGTAGGCACTTAGTTGTAACACAGTACCTGCTGTGCATGTCTTTCTATTCAGTGCTTGTGTACTTATATCTGCTATCTACTTTTCTAGCTGTTGGAATTAAATTAGTGTGAAATACCTGACTTTTTTTTGGTCTGGTTGACAAGTGACAACTTGACATATCAATACACATAGCACTGATACTTCATAGTAGTGACTTCAAGACAAATTCCTCTCGGTATTACTGAAATCTATTATAATGGACTACTCCCCTACTCAGAGAAATAATTATTGTGTCGATATATTTACTAGTAACTTGTGACTGCAAAACTGTGTTTCCTATTACCAAATTTATGTTTCCATTCCTGATGGAGATACCGCAAATTGCGTTGTTCTATTTACTGAAGTCTTGAGTCAACGAGAATATACCCTAAAAGGATACCACAAATTTCATGAATGCCTTCTTCTAGCATGACCTTATTTGGGTGAACTATCCCATCACCATCCAAATCACATGGACTGTTTACAGCCACTAAGTGAAGGTGGATCTACTAGCATCATGTAAGGCCTCCTTTACACAAAAAGTACCCCCCACCCCCACCCCGCGCGTCGCCCACCTCTGGAAACCCTAGCCACCCTCCCCCACATCGCTGATGCCAGAGGGCTGGCCGGTGAAGCCGCATGAAACCTCAGGATGGCGGCGACGGGGCAGATCTGGCGC
>NC_057813.1:712048299-712061271 GCF_018294505.1 Triticum aestivum | reverse complement strand
GCCTCATGCTGATCCGGCGAGGGCTGCAACGTGCCATGGCTGTGATGCGGGTGTGCAAGTTTTCCATGTCGGCCCTCTCTCCCTTGCGAGTGTGCTCTGGCTACGTGTTTGGTAGCCATGGACCTGCGCCCCCCTCCTATGTTCATGGCCGACCGTGGTCCACGATGCCGTGGCCCTGGACCCCACATGCTCCATGAGTTGCGTCCCTCTCCCAGCTTCTTGGGCTTGCCGGTGTCCCGGCAGTTTTGGCTACAGCAGCCCGGATTTGGGCTCCTCTTCATATCTTGGCTCATCCGTGTTGCCGGCCACCGTTGCATCCCCTTCGCCACCTCATTCACCTCCGCCCTGCCGCCCAACCCCTGCTCACCTCTGCGCCTTACTCCTCCTCCTGCCAGATTTGTAGCTCGCTCTTCTAGTGACGTCTGATGCCGGCTTCGGCATCGGGCGTTGTTTCCTTCCCTGTGATTGGTGGCTTTGGACTGTGTCTCGACTTCTTCCTCTTTGAAGTCTATGTCGGCGGCTTGGGATTGCTCAGACAAAGCCCAGGGTAAAATCCTTGCTTGGCTTACCGGTGCCTGCAGCGGCGGCACCCATGGGAGCCTTTCTCTTCTTGGAGGCGCTGACATGGTCTTCATCTTTGCCCCTCTTCGAGCATCAGGGGAAACCCTAGATCCGAGCTCTTAGACCGGACGACGATGACATCTTTGACGTCGTTCCCCTTCATGAAGGTGTCGTCTTGCTTGCTCGCGTCCCTGACGGTTGAGTCCGATTGGTTGGTTGTCTTCACTAGGTTCGAGTTGCTTCTTGGGGCTAGGAGAGTTTTGCCGTGTTGTTTTTCTTTGCTTTGGCTGAGCACCCCATGTCTCTCTGCTCCGGGCTGTCATGCCTTCTTGCGTCCATGCATGTGTTGTATTTACTCTTCTTCTTGTATCAATGGAATGATACACAAGCTTTGCGTAGTCGTGGAAAAAAAAGTAAGGCATCCTTTGGCTCACAGGATTCTAAAACGCGGGGAGAGGAAAAAACACAAGAATATAATTAAATGCATGTGTATATTCAGAATTGTATAGATTATTTAAAATCTACCGCCGCCTTGGGAGTGGATTTACACTCCTGAATTGGCCTTTTACGAGTTCATTCCACCAGACCTCCTCGTTCCCATAACGGGTCTTGTTTTACTCAATATACCATGTCATGCTCGGGGAAAATGCCTCGGACTTGCGGCACATGCCTTTATTTCAGCATATCTTGAGGAACTTCTATCACTCCGTGCCTTGCAAACATTTATTTATATTCTCTTCGAGCCGGAAATCCCTTTTGGAGCTCGGGCTCCAGTGAGGCCTCCGGATTCAAATTTCAAATTTCATTGAAATTCGTATTTTTACACCTCAAAAAATTCTGAAAAAAATCACAGATATATATGAAGGCATAATACACATGTGTGTAAATTTTCAGTTCAAAATACATTGAAATGAGGGCTGTGCAAAAAAGACAAATCTGGGGCTGTTTAACACATGATACTATTCATCCTCCTAGGCCATGGATTTGTCTTTTTTGTACAGGTCGCAATTCAAGGTATTTCATCATGAATTTTTACACACATGTGAGTTACATCCTTACATACACGCATATTTTTTTTCAGAATTTTTTGAACCATAAAAGTTTGAATTTGAATTTTTCAAAAATAAAGGCCTCCATGGAGCTCGGCCTCCAAAACGCCTTTCTCCGCTTCGAGCACCTTATTTAAGCATAGCTCATTCTAAAAGAACGATCAAAACAGTAAATGTCATCATCTGTCAGACTGACTTCTTTTTATGTACAATAAAACAGTTTACCAAATGCCTATCTGTTCAAGATATTTTCAAATTATTGTGGTAGATGGGGTTGTATTTTTTTTCTTTTCATACCTGCAAGGGCAAATCAAGCCATGGAGCTGTCTGTTTCTAAATACTGGAGTGATATACTAGAATGATGTGCCCATGCTTACTACTCCCTCCTGCCCAAAATATAAGGCGCGGTTTGACTTTTCTGGTCTTCGTTACGGAACTTTGACTATGATTTTCATGTATTCTATGTCTATAAAATTAGTATACATACATATGAAATAAAATTGTTCTGCAAGACAAATACGATGATGTCATTTATACATGTTCAATCCATATACATTGATATATATTAGTGGTCAAAGTCGTGCATCAAAGACCGTAAAAAGTCAATCGCGCCTTATATTTTGGGAAGGAGGGAGTATTGTGTGGCAGTTGGCCCAAACTTGCAATTCTGCGGCCATTTGTCTTATTTATTGCATATAACAAGCCATTGGTTTTGAGCATGCCTGCCTACTTCTGTGTCACTGTCAGGTGACGGTTGTGGATCCAGAGGCATACACGTACGACGATGAGGTGATCAAGAAAGCAGAGGCTATGGGGAAGCCAGGACTGGTGGAGATCAACGCCAAGGAGGACAGCTTTGTGTTCACCGTGGAAACGACCGGCGCCATCACGGCCTACGAGTTGATCATGAATGCTATCACGATCCTGAGGCAGAAGCTGGACGCCATTCGCCTTCAAGATGACGACGGTGATCTTGGCGAGCTCGACGCCCACCTTGTTGGAGGCTAACCGGCAGCCTCACTGGAAAAGAAATCGCTGGTTGTAAGTGTAGGCTCGTCTGACTATGGTGTTTGTGGCAAAGATGTAATGGATGATGCCTCCTTTGATCTTGGAACGGACGCCTCTTTTGATATTCAGTACCAAAACTCTAATGGATGAATGCAGGGGAGAAGCAAAATGCAGCCTGATATAATGCTCCAACCAAGTAGGCAGGGGAGAAGCAAAATGCAGCCTGATGAATGCAACTACTCTGTCTATAATCAAGCACACATTCACATTTGAGTAATTAACTAGCCCTAAATGATTAGTGAACATCCATCTATGTCTGAAACACATTCAAACCTCCAGGATAGTCAGTGTCTGATATACATCCCTCAGTCAACTCCAGCAAATTTGATTACTTCTCCATAGACTTGAATGTGTTTCAGAGCAAACCAAGTGCGTTTCTAACACAAGTGTAGTGTCAAAAAGGCTCTTATATTGTGGGACGGAGGGAGTATATATGGATGATGAAACGAGCAAACCAAGGGGAAGCAGAGCAGAAGAACAAGAGACAAAGGATTTTTATTCTTTCTACCAAGCTAGGATCCATCTAAGATGGCCACGACAGAATTGCAGAATATCTTGAAACAAAACCAAAAAAACAGCGACCAACATGGCCTTTGTTCTCTTTGCCAAGTAAATAACACCACCTGCTATCTGGTTACACTACTCGTTGATCGCATCAAAACATTACGGTACCCGGTTAACAGGGGACTGGTCGCAGGACAAACAAATAGTTGGAATCACTGATGCAAACAGAGGTCTCACGGTCGGATCTGCCACCGGCTCCTCCTTTGGGTCCTCCCTTGCCACTCCAGCAGGGCCGACATGACGTGATCTCCACAAACACAACAGATGACTACCTCGCTACAACAAGTACGACTCCACAACAGTCCGTCCAAACTTCTGCTCCACATCCTTGGGCGTTTCAATCTACAAAACAAACAAAAATACAGATAGCAGATCGCTTAGGAAAGAAATCAGGAGGACACAAAAACACTTTAAGTAAATATCCTGGGTAATAGAGCACGCACGGCATTTAGTGCTATGAAGAGAGCCTTGATAACGTTGAGCGGGCTCCTCGATCCGATAATCTGCAAGATAATAATAATAAAGACATAATAAGGTTACCACTTTGCAAATCCAGAGTGACAAGTGGTCCTGTCTAGTGCCTAGTACAGCAGAAGCACACCTTTGACTTGACGTTGCTAAACCCGGCTAGATACATCACAGTTTCGACAGTCCTGCCAGCGGCGCACATCCCGCTCCTCATTGGTCCGGGCCAGAGGTAGATCTTAAGATGCAACACAGGGAGATATAATATCCAGAAAAGAGGCCATACAGCAGCTGATCAAGAAGAAGCCGATTTGATGCCCAGATGTGTGTATTTTACCTTTGTTTTCTCGTATTTGGCCTGAATCGCATGAGCAATTGTGTGCTCCTCGTACCGCTCCATGTAATGTAGGTTCTGGAAGCATTTCTCATAGGCCTGGAAAGTGGAAACAGAACAAAGGAGCTTCATGTAAGAGCTGAACTTTTTAGTTGAGGTATCCATATCCAACTGAAGCCCAAAACAGTAATAACTCAGAATTTACTATTTTGCATATCTGCATACTAAGTAAGCATTATCCAGATGAACATATTAAGCAACTAACAATTCAGTAC
The DNA here is from genome assembly GCF_018294505.1 of Triticum aestivum. Taxonomy (NCBI): domain Eukaryota; kingdom Viridiplantae; phylum Streptophyta; class Magnoliopsida; order Poales; family Poaceae; genus Triticum; species Triticum aestivum. Next base: position 712,056,955 of record NC_057813.1, on the reverse strand, counting down.
GACTATATTTTTAAGGAACTTCACTATACATACTATCCTATGGGCCATACTGGACCAATTACATTTGTTTTGAGAAGAAGCAAATGTCATGTAAGAGCCAGGATTTTCAGTTGAGGTATTGAATTACAGTTGAAGCCTAAAAGTAGTAGTAACTCAGTATTTACCATATCTAAGATTTAGAAAAGTATTTAGAACATCTGCATATACCAGAAAAGTATTGCTCAGATGGATATACCCAGCATTGACAATTCAGTATGACTATATTTTAGAGAAATTTCAATAGATATATAACAAATTTACAGGCCATACTGGACCAGCAAATTTTGTTTCCAGTAGAAGCAAATGTCATATGAATCTACCAGATTTAGCATCTTGCATCAACAAAAATATAAAGCTGGACATATTCAGCAATTTGAATTCCCAGTTCTGAAATGAAAAGATATATAACCCATGTTTCACTATCAATATTATTAATCTGCATGCTAACCCTGTACTGTACACACATATGCACAGCTCGGTCACCATCGCTTGAGACTCGCATGTACATACCACGTAAACCACAAATGAGAAAAGGAAATGAGCTAATAGTGGAATGGATGATATAGATGGAGAGGAAGGAAATGATTCAATAGCTCAAATATAAGTTCAATATATTGTTTGGAACAGGGGAGATCCATACCCTCTGTATTGCAATCTTTGCTGTTGGACCTTTAGCTTTTGCAAAACCTACAACACCATGGTAGTTTCCAGTTGCCAACAATGCTGTGTATTTTGCTATTTGGCCTCCCTGAGAAGAGAAATGCAGAATTAATCATAGGGATATTCTATAACTAGTATTTATGAACATCCAGAAAAAGAGCATTCACCTTTGTAACTTTGCATGTCCGGTTAACATCAATGACCTTCACATCAAAACCCTGTCAAATGCATACCAAATGTGTTAGTATAGGCAACAATGCGATTGGCACAATGGAGTTACAAATGTAAAATTAAGAAGAACACCAATGAAGGGCACGCCCAGCCATAAGGTGCCTGCTATAACAATTCAATAAACTCCAGTGATAAAGCATCACTTACTTTTCTGTACATAGGCCTCCTCTTTTTGTCCGTGAGGGAGTTCCTCTCCTCCACCAGATCCTTTATTTCCTCTTCCAAAACCCTGCCCTTCTTACCAAACGTATGATCCAGGTCCGCCAACTTCTCCTCGATCTTCTTCTCAATAGCATTTAGTTTCTCGATGAGCATATCATCCTTCTCCTTGGCTTCATTGAACTCCTCATCCTCGTCCTCGAGGCTCTCTCCTTGGATCATCTGCTTCTCCTTGTCGAAGCCAGTGTTATCAATCACATCGTCCGGAGAGTCGACCTGCTGGTGCTGGATAAGCCCGAAGTTTGCGGGGTTGCTGGGGTCGTACGCCTCCTTGCACTCCATGAGCCTGACGGCCCGGTTCAGCTTCTGCAGGAGGATGAAGCGCTCTTTCCCCGTGGAGTCCTTGAGGCGGTTCATCATGTCCCCGATGACCCTGTACTCCAGCGGCAGGCTCAGATGGCGCTGCTCGAACTTGTCGATCTTCGTCATGATCTTGTGAGCGTCATCAAGGGTCTCTGTTCGGCAACATCAACATCAACGCAGAAGGAGATTCATTCAGGAACATGGCAGCATTCAAGAAATGGAAATACATGACTAGTATCTGTGACTGTGATGGCTGTCAGCGACATTAAGGAACAAAGCAACATTCAGGAAATGGAAATGCATTACTAGTAGTATCTGTGACTGTGATGGTTGTCAGCGCAAAATTGCCCGTGGTCAAGCGGAGCAAAACATAGATGGATTCCTTTACAATTTACTAATTAAGATATTGGGGCCATTAAGCTATTTGTGCTTACAGAGATCGCTTCGACAGTTATAGTACGTTTGCTCACTGCTACATAAACAAATCAAATACCTCAGTAGGGTCATGGTAATATATATGTGAGGCTTTACAGACGTGGTATTTTTGGATGTGCAGATGAGAGCTACAAGGATATGCATCGTCTCTAGCAGAACCAAGTAATCATGTCACTGTTACATCAACAAATCAAAACACAAGGTACCCTGAGGTTAGAGCAGGCTTTGCATATATTTTGCTACCTATACGTGTGGCATGCCGTGTGCTTGATGCATTGTATAAGAGGGCAACCATGGATTCACATGACTCATGAGGGAGAAATGTGGTGGAAATGGAGAGGAATGGAGTGGGGAGGGGAAGCCATGCATACCGGCCTCGGCAAAGGAGCGGAGGAGCTCGGACTGGCGCTTGCACTTGCGGTCGAACTCGTCGACGCGGCGGCGGATGGAGTCGGAGGAGAAGCGCTCGTCGTCCTCGTCGGACTCGGAGTCGCTGGGCTCCAGGAAGGACTCGTCGGGGAGGTTGGCCTCCTTGGCGTTCCGCCGCTCCAACTTCTCGATCAGCGGCTTCACGCCCAGGAAGTCCTCCTCCTCCTCCTCCTCCTCCTCGTCCCCCTTCCCCTCGCCGCCGCCGCCGGCCCCGGCCTTGCGCCGATCCTCGCGTTCCTTCTGCCGCTCCCGCTCCAGCTGGGCCAGCAGGTCGTAGACGGTCTGCTCGGTGAACAGCGGCTCACTGTCCCTCGCCCCGCCGCCGGCGCCGGGGGAGGCGGAGGAGAAGGCGAAGTGGCGGCGCTGGGGCGCGATCCGCGGGCCTGCCAGGTGGGGCAGCGATCCGGACGCGGCTGCGGCGGCGACGCGGCGGTGGGAGAGCAGGCGAGCCCACGCGGCGGCGGTGGCGGCGCGCGACCTCGCGGCGGCGGCGGCGGCGGCGGCCATGGCGATGGGGTTTGTTCCGTTGGTTCCGCGAGGTCAGAGGAGGTGGTGGGTTTTGGAGCGGACGCGCGCGGGCCCTTGATGGGCCTCTTGAGGATAGGAGTTCGCTAAGCTGGCGCTCACAGTCATCTCGCGTGGGCCGGCCCAGCTAGCGCGCTGGTTGCTCGCTTCTTTCGGTGCCACCACATTTCGCCCTCACGAGTCATTAGTAGCTTCGTGCGTTCCGCACGGTCAACCATTTGAAAAAGCTCGTGGATCTAAAAAATTACGAATTTGAAAACAGTTTATGGATTTCAAAAAAATTCACCGGTTTGGAAAAACTATATGGTATATAAGATGTTCATGGATTTGAAAAAGTTTGTGGATAACTGAAACAAAAATCATCGATTTTAAAAAACAATCATGAATTAGAGAAAAACTCACGAGCTTGCAACAAGTTCATGGATTTCAAAAATATATAATGTATTTCGCAAAAATTAAATTTGAAAAAAAAATTCATGAATTTGAGAAAAGTTCACGAGTTTAAAAAATGATCATGGATTGGAAAAGTTCATGGATTTCTTGAAAATTTTAAAAAGTTCATAAATTTGGAAAACATTATTACGCATTTGAAAAATAATTCAAAATTTTGTAAAAGGATCATGAATTTGAAGAAAAGTTCATGGATTTAGGAAAAAAATCATGAATTTGAAAGGGAATTGCAATAGATAGAAGTTCATGAATTCAAGAAAAGAAGTTCACGAATTTGAAGAAAAAAATCACTAAAATTGAAATGAAAGAAGAAAACTGAAATAAAAAGAGAAAAAGAAAAGAATGACAAATGACTAAAACTGGCCTAAACGGGCAAACAAAAAACAGGAAAAAAAACAAACATGTAGTTTTCTTGCTTGGGTGATTGGGAAAAGGTAATGGAGGGTGGACCGTGGACTTCCACGACAACAGTGTGCTCTGTGCTCATGGCTCCTGACAATGAATTCTCCAAACCATGTAGTATTCAACTTAACCGCCTGAAGTTGTGGTTCAGATACATGATCTTGTAGGCGGGTATAGTCATCTTGTGTCATCCCTTACATCCAAGGTGGGCGAGTTTGTTGCTGAGAATGGTAGCTCATTTGATTTCTCGAGCAATTTCTTTTGTGCTCGACGAAAAATTGATGTGAGCAAACCTACGAAGAATGCGGTGTCGATCATAAGGGATGGTAAAAGGCAAAAAAAAATGCCTTACTTTATAGTTCTATTGCAAAAAAGGTAAATAATTATAAGGTCAAAAGAAAGAAAAACAAATAAAAGAAAATAGAATATGCTATCAGGGTTGAAGAGGCTGCAACTCAAATATTCAGCTTAAAATTACCCTCTGTTATGATTCCTGGAATCGATCCCTCTGTCCGGTCAATTTTTATCAACAGAGTATACACTCTCAGATAAACATATGCAGGAGCACACACACCATTGATGTTTGTGTTTGGGTACATCAGCATGTTTGATTATACATACATATACCCAAATGACATACCAGCAAATGCATGAGTTTGTTCAAGAAAATTATGAATGAAACCTGTGACAGGAACTCTTACCACCAGCTTTGCAAAGTGACCTGAGCTGCATCTTCAGGTCATAGGTTGAAAAAACAGAAGAGACCAAAAGCAACCATTGAGTTCAGAGGGTGAACAGATCAGAAAGCTAATTTGGTTCATATAAATATAGAGAACTGTAGAGTGAACATGTACTGCTGCACAATCTAGTTTTGGTGAAAAAACACAGTGCATCGTCCAAATGGAACAGCGTGACAAGCAATCGAAACCATAGGCTTAACTGGTCACTACGTTGAGTACATTAACTTCGATAGCTGAATCCTGCACATGACCTTTCAGGAATTAAGTACGATAATCGGGTGCACCACTTACAGTCATACATAAAGCTTCAGTACACTGACAAAACAACACCTAAGATAAGATAATCGGTTGAAGCAACAGAGCTAAATCGTAAGACATAACCATGGAACCATACATAACCATGGAAATCATGCTGAGGGGCAATATGGCTGCCGAGCATTAATCCTTCAGAGGAGGCTAATTGAAATAAGCTCTGATTTGTAATCTGCAAACGTAGAGTCATTGTATGAGTAAATTCAGTGCTGTTGTCAGATAAAACGCAATACATAGTAAAGGCGGAGAAAAAAAAACCCAAAGTACTGCTCAAACAGAATTTAACCTAGAAACCATCTTTATGGACAGTGAACTTCAGATGGGACAACTAACTTTATGTAACCTATAAACTATATTCTTGCTAATGAATACAGATGCAGAATACAAGGGCATAATCAGCAATCTGATACAGAAAAATGCATGAAAAGTGCAACTAAGATAAGGAAGCCCGCATAAAACATTTAACCCATTTATTGCCCACTACTCCATTAAGCTTCTAGTATTAAATAAAGACATGAGGGTTTGCCCACACAAATTCTAGTAAGCATATTTAGCTAATAACCAGGATACATATGCATCAGATAATTGGCCTATCCACGCCACATTTGAACCACACTAGAGATTCTGCATGACATGAGCAAACTAACGACCTGACTTCAGGTTTTGATGAAACTTGCGAGGATTAGTAGTTATGTCTTTGTTGCATCTAAAGCAGGCTAATCAGTCATGCAGAACATACTCACCAGAGCTAGGATAAACATAGAGTTCCACGGAAGAATGGGCCTTGAAGATGTTGTATATGTTTGTGCATCCATTGTCGCTTGATGAGGCCTCATTTGACAGCTTCACGGTCACTCTTTTAAGCAATGGAGCACATGTGAATATCAGTTTCAAGAAATCAATCTCATGATGGTCTCCTCCAAAGCCGTCGATCTCCACTTCTTCTAGAGCAGCCAAGGAGATAGTTTGGGATCTCCAATCCGTGGAGTCACATGGACAATGCGGTGAGCATGTTTCTTCCACCTAAGAGAAAAAAAATTGTATGTGGTTAATACACAATGCATTATTGCGGTATATGTCATCAGAGCAGGGAATCACCTCTGATCTCTGTAGGACAACCTTAAGCCTCTGCATAGCACTGCAAATCCGATTCATCCCAAGGAGATGAAACGCGAATGCTCCAAACACATGTCCATTTGTTTTGAGATGTAGCTCCAAAGCAGAAAACTCGGCAACCATATGCTTCTCTATCTCCGGTGTCATGATGTCCTCTTCGTCGAGAGAAATATAAAAGCGCTGAAAATAATAATTTGGTACTAGAATATATATCATCCACAAATTTAGTTTAATCAGAGCTTGCGGTAAACTGAGCAGGAGAAGAAGGGGCGTACAGCAGTAGCATGAATGTGCAGAGAAGGGAGATGTCCTTGTCCCTCCGCCGTCTGCAGAGTCAGCTGCTGGATTGCCCAAAGATTGAAGTCAACAGACGCCCCGCTTAAGTCGCAGTGCCACCGGACCTTCTTCACCATGGGTGCCAAGATGGAAATGCTGCCTCTCGGGGCGGGGAAGGACATGGTCAATTGCTCAAGCACCGGGGCAACGATGCTGATACGCTGTATCCATCCGCCGTGGCCCTGAGGCGTATCCAGGAGAAGCTCCTGCAGCGACGCCGAGCTGACCCTCAGGTCGCGCTTCTCGAAATAAACATGGATGAGGAGGAGAGCAGGTTGTCGATGTCGACAGTGCAGGACGAGAGGGACAGCGTCTCTAGCGCGGTGAACTCGAAGCCGGCCGGCACGGAGCGGACGACGGAGGAACAATTCAGCGCGATGGAGGTGGCGCGGTGGAAGCGGGGCAGATCTACGACGAGGGTACTGTTGCGTTCGAGCCCCAGCAGCTCAAAGACGCACTCCTCCGGCTCGAGCCGCGCGGCGGCGCGGAGCAGGGAGTCGAAGCTGGCGGCGTCGGCCCGGTGCTCCTCGGGGACGCGCCTGCGCTGCTTGTCGGGGAGGCGGATGTGGACGAGGGAGACCGCGGGCGGCGGAAGGGGGAAGCGGACGAGCACCTGCTCGAGCGAGGGGAACGGGACGTCGCGGAAGACGATCTGGCGGAGGCGGGGCCAGAGGCTGCGCCACCGGCGGGAGAGGACGCCGGTGCGTGCGGCGGCGCTGATGCAGGGGAGGCGGGCGAGGACGAGGAGGAGCACTGATGAGATCCGGGCCACCGCCGAGGGCTAGCACCTCAGCGGAACGCCGGCGAGGCCCCCATGGGAGCTGCATCGAAGCTCTCCACCTCTCCCCTCCCACAGAATTACTGTAGCTGCCAGCCTACCAGTGCAGTGGAGTAATGGGACATGGTTGCAGTGAGCCAGTGACCACGGGTAGGCAGTACCAGTAGCAATCGGCACGAGACGACCATTCCCATCTTCGTCTTTTTTCTTTTTTTTCGAGAAAATTTCCGATCTATTCATCTTCAATCATGGCAGTACAAATAATAAAAATTACATCCAGATTCATAGACCACCAAGCGACGACTACCAGCACTGAAGCGAGCTGAAGGCGCGCCGTCGTCATCGCCCCTCCATCGCCGGAGTCGAGCACAAGTTGTTGTAGTAGACAGTCGGGAAGTCGTCGTGCTAAGGCCCCGTAAGACCAGCGCACCAGAATAGCAACCGCCCAAATTGCAACCGGCATACATATTCTATTACACAATACCAATTTTGTGTGTATCGCATATATTTTTGACTATCACGTATTCCCTCCGTTCGGAAATACTTGTCATCAAAATGGACAAAAAAGGATGTATCTAAAACTAAAATGCATCTAGATACGTCCCCTTTTATTCATTTTGATGACAAGTATTTTCGGACGGAGGGAGTACATCACGCGACAATGCTGACCTTTTTTCATAGTATTGTATTACTCCTTCCTCCATCCCACATATACTAGTAGAAGCCCGTGCATTGCCACGGGCTTTTATTGTATAAAATTCAATGAAACTTTTTGCCTATTCCAACGACATCATCTTAACACCCTTGTCGATCGATTAATTTTGAACATCGAGATAATTCATCTCCGTCTCTCACATACTCCGAATAAATAAATAAATATAAAGACACACCTTTTATATTATCACGCGCAACAAAAATATAAAGAATAATTATTTGTATGCATGTAAAACTTGCCGATTTTCAATCTGGTCCATCATAAAGCTTTGTCAATCGACATTTTAAAACATCATCGGAAGTCCTTGGTTCTTATCTCTGATCTACAAAAGCAAACATATAAACAATATTAAAATAAAAATAAAAATAAACTCATATATATAATATAATTTTTGGTCAGCTACTAAATGCACGAGGGTGCCTGTTTTTAGTTTGAGTTATGACATCGTGGTTTTTAGTAGAGTGATTCACATCCCAATTAAGATCACTTGTTGGTAATTATTCACCAAAAATGATTTGTTTGGGTATGTTATATTTTTCACTATACAGAAGTATGTAACATTGATCTCATACCACACAACTGGTTTTCCCTATAAAAAGCAAACAACGGCTCCTTTTCTTCACTCACTCATTCTCTCACCGCATGGCACAATGCTCAGACTCATATCTCATTTCCCCGGCTTGCTCTCTTTGCTGACGCCGTTGCCAACTCTCCCAGCCATGGTGTTCAGCCGGCTGGCTCCTTCCTCTCGATCACTACTAGGGAAAAGCCTAGCAGCAGCGCGGGTTTTAAGCCTATCAGTAGCGTGGGACGATGCGCTACTGATAAGGTGCTACAGCTAACGTGTAGCAGTAGCGCCTGTCGTCCCACGCTACTGCTATACATGGATAGCTGCAACGCGCTTCAATGAAGAGCGCTACTGATATTATCTGCAGCGCTTTTGCCAAAGAAGCGCTACTGGTAACG
>NC_057813.1:712041748-712048070 GCF_018294505.1 Triticum aestivum | reverse complement strand
TTTTGTATTTGAATATTTGTTTTGTATTTGAATAGGCTTTATACAATAATCTTTAGCATATCATACACATACAAATGTAATCATAGCATATACATACAACTAGTCTCATCAAATCATGTCATCATCATAATCATCATCCAACACAAAGTGGTCTCTCATTATCATCTCGAAAATAGCGATACAAATCTTGATTACTTGCAAATACATCGTCATCCATCTAAACAATGGTATACGCGAGAAGAGCTATCACTTTGAGTACATGAGTTCGTATCCCTCTCGCATTAGCGTGAACCTAAACTAACTACTGCCTGCCGCTCGGAAATCGAAAACCGGTACACCTGGGCCTGACACTCCGGCCACTTGTCGTATATATACTCCTGGCGTAGCACTTATTCACCATCGATGATCTATGCACCTGCATCGTCACATGAGTCGATGATATGCAACATATATAGTTGAGCAACAGAAAGAGACAGACTTGGCAAAAATAGAAATAACATATCATAAGCATAAATAACAAAGTTCATCGTACCCCAAAATGCCCTAACTAGAGTTATTTTCGCTAGTCGAGGAGGAGGACGGTTTAATTACATCACAAATAAAGTTTCACCGTGCATAACTCAAAGTTTTGTCATACAGAAAGTATGGACTAAACGGACACATTGTCATATATCGACAATCACTCCAACATGTTGTGCCATCCATCAATGTCAGGGAGATAGTCCTCGAGCCTAGTGAAAGGCTTCAGGTCGAGACGCTGAGCGGCTACCCATGTTCGGACGTCTTCCCGCGATATTTGTCCTTCTTCCTAGAACATCCCTGTTTTTCCGACGACCTCCTTCATGATGATTTGGGCAAGTTCGCGCTGGATGTGATAGAACTCGGCTCGAAGTCGATGATCCTCGATATTTCCTACGTTCTTTGCCCATTGCAGAATATGGGCATCGCCGGATCTAGGTGACATGTGAAGGTTCTGGTGATCCCGTCTGTACTCCAGCATGTGGTGTAGGACATAGAATCCATCATTAAGAGAATCGTTCGGTTGCTGGATGCAGCAAAAGTCGGTCTTATGGCTGAAGGCGACCCTGCCGCCCCTTCTCTTCTTGTCCCTGACCTCTCCACCCCTTGCTTGGTAGTCAAACATAGCACTGTCAAGAACATCCTTGATGTGGGTGTAATCTTTTTTGTGAATGTTCTTCACTAGTAGAAAAGGGGGCAATGGTCCAGGCCGGGTCAGCCCATTAGTCCCGGTTCAATCCAGAACCGGGACCAATGGGGGCATTGGACCCGGTTCGTGAGCCCCGGGGGCCGACCGGGCCACGTGGGCCATTGGTCCCGGTTCGACTGGACCTATTGGTCCCGGTTGGTGGGACGAACCGGGACCAATGCGCCTCGCTCCTGGCCCACCACCATTGGTCCCAGTTGGTGGCTTGAACCGGGACCAAAGGATGCCCTTTAGTCCCGGTTCGTGGCACGAATCGGGACCAATTAGTTGCCATATATACCCCTCGCCCGCGAGCAGAGCACTCCCAGTGCTCTGTTTTTCATGGCCGGCGAGGGGAGAGCTTTGTGGTGCTCTAGCTCACCTCCTATGCACACGAGGTGTTCGATGGAATGCCCGAGCCACACTACTTAAGCTTTCTCCTCTCCAAGCTCGACCTCCAAGCTCCATTTTCCTCAATATTTGTCTAGGTTTAGCGGTCCGTCACGTCTCGTCCCCGTATTCACCGCCGTCGATCGCCCGCGCCGATCTCGTCGCCGGCACCATCGTGGTGAGCCTCTTGTTCTTATCTTCTTTCTGAAAGGAAAAAAAAATCTTACTTGTATGTTTATATAGATACTTGTATAATTTTCTTAGTTTTATTATTGCATCTTATATAGTGCGATGGTTTTGGTATCCGCCCCCGTCGGCCCTCGTCCTGTCTATGATTCGGATGTGGTATATATTATCTTTTCATAACTATTGGTTCATTTATTGTTTATGAAAATTATGCCGACCAACGTGACATAGATTTTATTATCTAGGAGGTTGTTGAACCGGAAATTCCAACCGACCCTACTGTCGAGAGGTTAAACTTAGTTGAAGAAGAAAACAATTTGTTGAAGGAAAAAATTAGAAAAATTGAGGAGGAGAAGATGATATTGGAGTTGCATGTTGCGGATGTCGTCGATGATCACAAGATCAAGATGGATGCAATGCGCTTGAAGATTAGAAAGATTAGAAAATATGCCATTCATACCGAGGCTTGGTATCATTATGCCGTTGGATCAGTTGTTACATTGGTTGCGATTATGATCGCATTTGTTTTCGTATTGAAATGTTTTACATAGTTTCAGTGTATGGTTTAATTAATTTAGATGCTCTGCAGAGCTTTATGTTGTTAGATGAGAACTATGTATGTACTTTGGTTTTAATGTGATGATGAACTTCTATTAATTTGGTCACTTAATTATCTATTCATGATGTTCTATAATGATTTTTGACACACTTAATTATATATAATGCATGCAGATGAACCGGCAATGGATGTACGGTTCAAGACACACCTCCGAGTACATTAAGGGCGTGCATGATTTTCTCGAAGTGGCTGAGGCAAACAAGCAGAATGGTTTTATGTGTTGTCCATGCCCTATATGTGGGAATACGAAGTCTTACTCTGACCGGAAAATCCTCCACACCCACCTGCTTTACAAGGGTTTCATGCCACACTATAATGTTTGGACGAGGCACGGAGAAATAGGGGTTATGATGGAAGACGGCGAAGAAGAAGAGTACAATGACAACTATGTGCCCCCTGAATACGGTGATGCTACTGAACATCAAGAGGAACCAGACGATGTGCAGGATGATGCTGCAACGGTCGAAGCTGCTGAAGATCAAGAGGAACCAGACGATGTGCCCGATGATGATGATCTCCGCCGGGTCATTGTCGATGCAAGGACGCAATGCGAAAGTCAAAAGAGAAGCTGAAGTTCGATCGCATGTTAGAGGACCACAAAAAAGGATTGTACCCCAATTGCGAAGATGGAAACACAAAGCTCGGTACCGTACTGGAATTGCTGCAGTGGAAGGCAGAGAATGCTGTGCCTGACAAAGGATTTGAGAAGCTACTGAAAATATTGAAGAAGAAGCTTCCAAAGGATAACGAATTGCCCGACAGTACATACGCAGCAAAGAAGGTCGTATGCCCTCTAGGATTGGAGGTGCAGAAGATACATGCATGCCCTAATGACTGCATCCTCTTCCGTGGTGTGTACAAGGATCTGAACGCATGCCCAGTATGCGGTGCATTACGGTATAAGATCAGACGAGATGACCCTGGTGATGTTGACGGCGAGCCCCCTAGGAAGAGGGTTCCTGTGAAGGTGATGTGGTATGCTCCTATAATACCACGGTTGAAACGTCTGTTCAGAAACGGAGAGCATGCCAAGTTGATGCGATGGCACAGTGAGGACCGTAAGAAAGACGGGAAGTTGAGAGCACCCGCTGACGGGTCGCAGTGGAGAAAAATCGAGAGAAAGTACTAGGATGAGTTTGCAAGTGAGCCAAGGAACGTATGGTTTGCTTTAAGGGTGGATGGCATTAATCCTTTCGGGGAGCAGAGCAGCAATCACAGCACCTGGCCTGTGACTATGTATGTATAACCTTCCTCCTTGGATGTGCATGAAGCGGAAGTTCATTATGATGCCAGTTCTCATCCAAGGCCTAAGCAATCCGGCAACGACATTGATGTGTACCTAAGGCCATTAGTTGAAGAACTTTTACAGCTGTGGAATGGAAACGGTGTACGTACGTGGGATGAGCACAAACAGGAGGAATTTAACCTAAAGACATTGCTGTTCGTGACCATCAACGATTGGCCCGCTCTGAGTAACCTTTCAGGACAGACAAACAAGGGATACCACGCATGCACGCACTGTTTACTTGACACCGATAGTATATACCTGGCAAGCTGCAGGAAGAATGTGTACCTGGGCCATCATCGATTTCTTCCGACCAACCATCAATGTCGAAAGAAAGGCAAGCATTTCAAAGGCAAGGTAGATCACCGGAAGAAGCCCGCCATGCGTACCGGTGATCACATACTTGCTATGGTCAATGATTTACACGTAATCTTTGGAAAGGGTCCCGGCGGACTAGCTGTTCCGAGTGACGCTGGAGGACACGCACCCATGTGGAAGAAGAAATCTATATTTTGGGACCTACCCTACTGGAAAGACCTAGAGGTCCGCTCTTCGATCGACGTGATGCACGTGACGAAGAACCTTTGCGTGAACCTGCTAGCCTTTTTGGGCGTGTATGGGAAGACAAAAGATACAGCTGAGACACGGGAGGACCTACAACGTTTGCACGAAAAAGACGGCATGCCTCCAAAGCAGTATGAAGGTCCTGCCAGCTATGCTCTTACCAAAGAAGAGAAGGAAATCTTCTTTGAATGCCTGCTTAGTATGAAGGTCCCGACTGGCTTCTCGTCGAATATAAAAGGAATAATAAATATGGCAGAGAAAAAGTTCCAGAACCTAAAGTCTCATGACTGCCACGTGATTACGACGCAACTGCTTCCGGTTGCATTGAGGGGGCTTCTACCGGAAAACGTCCGATTAGCCATTATGAAGCTATGTGCATTCCTCAATGCAATCTCTCAGAAGGTGATCGATCCAGAAATCATACCAAGGCTAAGGAGTGATGTGGTGCAATGTCTAGTCAGTTTCAAGCTGGTGTTCCCACCATCCTTCTTCAATATCATGACGCACGTCCTAGTTCATCTAGTTGACGAGATTGTCATTCTGGGCCCCGTATTTCTACACAATATGTACCCCTTTGAGAGGTTCATGGGAGTCCTAAAGAAATATGTCCGTAACCGCGCTAGGCCAGAAGGAAGCATCTCCATGGGCCATCAAACAGAGGATGTCATCGGGTTTTGTGTTGACTTCATTCCTGGCCTTAAGAAGATAGGTCTCCCTAAATCGCGGTATGAGGGGAGACTGACTGGAAAAGGCATGCTTGGAAGGGACTCAATAATATGCAGGGACGGATATTCTTGGTCTTAAGCACACTACACAGTTCTACAGAACTCTACCTTGGTGACCCCGTATGTCGATGAACACAAGAACAGTCTGCGCTCCAAACACCCGGAGCAATGCGACGACTGGATTACATGTGAACACATCAGGACTTTCAGCAGTTGGTTGGAAGCACGTATCAGAGGTGACAACACTGTTTGTGATGAGCTGTACTTGTTGTCCAGGGGACCATCTTTGACTGTATTGATTTGGAAATGATACAAGATAAACGGGAATACATTTTACACGATTGACCAAGATCAAAAGAGCACCAACCAAAACAGCGGTGTCCGCTTTGATGCAACAACCGAGAGGGGAAAGGACACATATTATGGTTACATAGTGGACATATGGGAACTTGACTACGGACATGATTTTAAGGTCCCTTTGTTTAAGTGCACGGGGTACAGGTAGACCCACAGTACGGAATGACAACAGTGGATCTGAAAAATCTTGGGCACACTGACGAACCATTTGTCCTAGCCAATGATGTGGCACAGGTTATCTGTGTGAAGGACATGTCTACCAAACCAAGAAAGAGAAAAGATAAGGAAGCGAATACATCATACGATGAGCCAAAGCGCCACATAGTTCTTTCAGGAAAAAGGGACATCGTGGGAGTGGAGGACAAGACAGACATGTCTGAAGATTATGAAAAGTTTCATGAAATTCCTCCCTTCAAAGTCAAGGCTGACCCCAGCATCCTGATAAACGATGAAGATTATCCATGGTTACGACGCAATAAGCAAATGACACAAGCGAAGAAAAAGTGAAGACTTTCTCCCGCAACTATTATGATGATACCATGCCAACTTTGTAACTGACGAGTATGATACCATTGTCCGTTTTGTACATGCACATGCTATGTGGGTCAATTTATGATACCATGCCAACTTTCAACTTTTTCAGAGTTCATTTGAAATGCTTTAATGTCTTATGGTTTGGCCCTCGTAATAATTATAAATAGCAACAATAGGTATTTTGTTGTAAGTAGAAACAAAATAAAATAAATAAAGCAAGAAAGAAAACAGAAAAACTAAAAAAGCGTTTTCAAATTTGAAAACTAATGGCACTAACAGAAAGTTTATAATTTTCTAAAACTAAAAGCAAAAAGAATTGAAAAATAAAGCAAAAAACAAAAGAAAATAAATAATGCAGAAAAGAAAACAAAAAAACAATAATAAGTATTTTGTTGTAAGTAGAAACAAAATAAAATAAATAAAGCAAGAAAAGAAAACAGAAAAACAAAAAAAGTGTT
>NC_057813.1:712040826-712041476 GCF_018294505.1 Triticum aestivum | reverse complement strand
AAATATAGCAACAATAAGTAAAGAAAACGAAAAAACAAAAAAATGCCTCCTACTGGGCCCCCACGGCCTAAATACGACATGAAACCCTACTATGGGCCAGGATTTAGGCCCGCAGTAGGCCCAAAAGGCCCATCAGGCAAAGGAATAGCAAGTAGGCCTGAAAGCCTGCGGTGGAGAGGAGCTCGAGAGGGGTGCGGCAGTGGGGCTTATAAACCACTGCGCGCCCCTCTCAAGTAGCGAGGTGGGACTAAACTTTGGCCCCGACGCGGGCAACACAGGGGCCTTTGGTCCCGGTTGGTGGCACCAACCGGGACTAAAGGGGGGGCATTGGTCCCGGTTGGTGGCACCAACTGGTACCAAAGGCCGCCGCTTCCCGCCCTTTGGGCTGCCGAAAAAGAGGCCTTTGGTCCTGGTTGGTGGCACCAACCGGGACTAAAGGGTGCATTAGTCCCGGTTGGATTCACGAACCGGGACCAATGGCTTTGCTATATAATCAAACACATTGCAATAATTCAGAATCTCATCGCCAGTTGCCCCCAACGACGCCGACCCTCCTCGACGCCGCCAGGCTGCTCCACCTCGCCGTCGCCGCCGCCGCCGCCAAGGCCGTCGCCTCCTCGAGCCCGTGTTGTCCTTGTCGCCGGCCTTCC
>NC_057813.1:712031283-712040816 GCF_018294505.1 Triticum aestivum | reverse complement strand
GCCGGCGCCCTCGCCGCCCCCACCGTCGCCATCGTCATCTAGCCGCCCCCGCTGTGAGCCGCCGCGCCGCACCGGCTCTGTTTTTTTTCATTTTTATTAGTTTAATTTTTTTGTTCAATGTATATGTGTATGTATGTGGCTATGTGTATGTAGATGTTCAAAATGTATAAAAAATTGTTCAGAGCATGTTTTTGTTCATATATGTATTTTTTTTCATATGTGTATTAATGTTTTCATATATGCAAAAGATAGATTTTTAGAAAAGTTAGGTTTTCTTTTTCTGTTCATAGATTTTTTTTGTGATATTAATTATTGTAGAATATGCAAATGTTTGTATATTCATATGAACAATGCATTGGGCAAAACCTTTGTTTTTTTCGAAATTTTCTATTTGAACATTTTTTTTAAAACAAGCAATACTAAAAGAATGAGAGGAAAAGGGAAAATAAGAAGAGGAAGAAAGGAGAAGAAGAGGAGAGGAAGAAGAGGAGAAATAAATAAGAAGAGGAAAAAAGAAGAAAAAGAAGAGGAGAAGAAGAAAGGAATAGAGGAGAAGAAGAAAAGTAGAAATTTTCTATTTTTCTTCTTCTCCTCTATTCCTTTCTTCTTCTCCTCTTTTTTTTCTTCTTTTTTTCTTCTTCCTTCTTCCTCTTTTCTTCCTTTTCCTTATTTTCCTTTCTCGAGGGAGAAGAAGAAAAAGAAGTGTAGAAGAAGAAGAAAGGAATAGAGGAGAAAGAAGAAACTTCAACACGAGGGGGGGGGGGCGATACCCCCTCCCCTCGAGATAACTTCGACATGAGGGGCAGTCAATATATATACCCCCTCTCGACCGTGATAACTTATACAACGGCAGCACCCCCCATCGGCCCTCTCGCTCGACCAAAACTCTCGAGGACACCCAAACCCTAGAGAGAAAACGATGTTGGTCTCCTACCCCCTCCCGCCGCGCCTCTACCCGACAAATTAACTCTCTCGAGGCCACCCAAATTTACCAAGTTAAAACAGTGTTGTCGTCGAGGCCACCCCAAACCCTTGAAGCGTTGTGTCGAGGCGACCCCAAACCCTAGAGAAGCAGCGTCGAGGCCACTAACATGATTCCTTATTGTGATTAGCTAGCTAGTTCTACGTTTGCCACTAAAATATATATATATATATATATCCATCTGTACCATGTTTGAATAGTAATTGACATGTTGTAAATATTTGGTGGAAGAAACAGAAACTATGGAGCACTCCGAAGATGAAGAAACAGAAGCGATGATGGTGGACATAATCGCAAATGGAAGTGATGAAGTTGCGTCATTTCTCCTCGACACATATGGTCAGCTGGAGGAACTGGGTGAAGAAGAGGGCTATGTTCATGATGGCTTCGGCCCATTAATGCCGGTACAAGAAGAGGACTATGTTCATGATGGCTCCGGTGACACAATGGAGGTACAAGAAGGAGACCGTGCTGACTGCTCCGGTGACCGAACCGAGTCCGGCTAGGTATATATATTACTTAAGCCCGTGCTGACTAGTTAATTGATGCTTCCATTGTTTTGTTATATGTACACATATTAATTACTCTCGTCTTTCTTCCTTATAATTTCTAGCCCTCCAGATCGAGCACAACTTCGGTAAGGAGACGAGGCCCGAAGAAAAAGTTGAGCTCGGATGAAAAGTTTGAGATCATAGAAATCGCGCCCGACGGCGAACCGATTGAACCCATCCGGACAAGGAAGGCATTTTATGCTCAGTGCGGGGTTCTTGTTACGGACAAGATCCCGATCAGCATCCAGCAATGGTATAAGCCTAAGGAGGAAGACCCTGAGGTGTCTTATGTCAATGATATGCAGAAAGCAGATCTTTGGACTGAGCTGAAGGCAAATTTCACCCTACCGCCAGAGGAGGATCCGGAGAAGCCAGTTAAAGAGCAATTAATCAAGTCTTGTGCTCTTAAGAAGATGGCAACCCTAATGAGGAGGTGGAGGAAAGAGCTGAACCAGTTTGTCAAAAAAAAGACACCCAAATTCATCGGCAAATATGAGAAGATCAGAGATCACTGGCCCGCATTTGTGGCCCACAAGACATCAAAAAAGAGTAAGAAGATGTCGGAGACAAACAAGAAAAATGCTGCGAAGAAGAAGCTTCACCATCGCACAGGGTCAGGTGGCTACCTCAAAGCCCCGCCTAAGTGGTCCAAGGCTGAGCATGATCTGCTTCAAAAAGGGACCGACCAGAGGCAATGTACTGGCCAGACCGTTGCCGGACTTGGTTCTTCGGGGCTGGCGGAACCTTGGACCCTGTAACAGGGAAGTGCCAGTGGACGGACGAGCAACTGCAAATACCAGTCAAGAACCTTCGACACTATATTGATGCAGCGCAGCGAGGGACATTCCTTCCAAACAGGGAGAAGGACGAGCTCACAATGGCCCTTGGGAATCCTGACCACCCTGGACGGACACGAGGCACGCCAGGCTCCATTCCATGGAAGGTTGGTTTTCCGAACGCAGGGGGTTACAAAACCCACGAGAGGAGGAAGAAACTGGAGCAGGACCAACTGCAGGCGCTGCACGAAAGGGTAATGGGGCTAGAGGATTGATAAGAGGAACGAGAAGCAGCAGATCGCAGCAAACGACCTGCCGAAGCTTCCCCCGAAGCTACCCGCCATCTCAGCGGAGAAGCAGCATGGCTTCCGCCGAGCTGCTTCAGCCGGAGCATGTCTTGACGGCTCCTGCCAGCTATCCCGTGGATGGTACCACGGAGTCTCAAAATTGCCACATTATGGCGAGATGGATGAATTTGAAGGTCAAGGCGGCTGTTGGCCAAGTTTATCCTAGTGGACCCGGCACAACTTATCACTGCCAGCCGATTCCAGAAGAATATGCTAAGGTGATGGTGGATGAAATAACGGAGGGATTTGAGGACCTCCCGCTTGAGCACCCTACTGGTGAAGGGGAGACTAGGCTGGGTTCTGCTCTGAAGACTCCATGCCTATGGCGGAAGGAGCTCATCAACCTTCTAAACTGGACGCCTTCGCCTCCTCCTCCTCCTCCGGCGAGTCAGGGCACTCCGGCTCCTCCACCGCCTCCTCCTCCGGTGAGTGACGATCAGGGCACGCGTGACGGCACTCCGCCTCCTTCTCCGGCGTGTGGCGGCACTCCGCCTCCTTCTCCGGCGCGTGGCGGCACTCCACCTCCCTCTCCGCCTGCACCGACGCTCCCGAGCAGCCAACAGCCTCCTCCTTCTCCGCCTCGCCAGCAAGGGCGGAAGAGACCCGCCGCTGCCCCGGCTGCTCCGGCGCGTCGTACTCCTTCTCCTCCGCCTCATAAGCAAGCACGAAAGAAGACATACGCTGCAGCCGCTCCGTCTGCTCCGGCGTCTAGCAACACAACTAGAGGCGGGAGGCAATACAAATACGGTCCATCTCTCAAGCCTCTAGAGAAGTTACCATATGGGAGGTCCGAGGAGGAAAACGATACGATTGTGCGGACCCACGTGAAGGAGTTCTTTGAAGGGATGAAAGCAAAGAGACATCCACCTTCGAAGGAGAAGGTAGATCTGGTGAAAGCAAAGCGCACTATCGATGCCCTGAGGAAACCACCAAAGTCTTCACCGAGAACCAACTATGAGCGCATTACTGAACAGACATATCTCCAATCCCAGCGGTCGGGAACTACTGTCAGTGATAAAAGGTTAAAAGAATGAGCAAAGGGGAAAAAAATTGCCCAGCTCGGCGAACAAGCACAACAATCGTGCCCCCCGCTCAATGTGTCTAATGCTCCGGGGACGGTGGCCGGTTATGGCAATCTTGAAGATTACCTGCCTGACGATGCACTTCCTGATTTCATGGAGGTGGACGAACACAGATACGAGTACGGGAAGCCTCTCATCAAAGACGAAAAATCTCTGACAACAATGATGCGAAGATTCCATAGTTGGTACATGAAAACCTGCAGAGAGTCTGAGGGGACGAACAGTTTGTATCTGAACATTAAAGAGGAGCACGACCTCATTTCAAATGATCTGTTGTGTGTTCCATTTGATGAGTTCTTCGCGTTCTTCAATCAAAAGGCCCTCGATAAATTGATGGTCTTTTGCTACTGCCTGTAAGTACTATTTCTGTCATTAAGTCTCTATCACTAGTAGAAAAGGGGGCAATGGTCCAGGCCGGGTCAGCCCATTAGTCCCGGTTCAATCCAGAACCAGGACCAATGGGGGCATTGGACCCGGTTCGTGAGCCCCGGGGGCCGGCCGGGCCACGTGGGCCATTGGTCCCGGTTCGGCTGGACCTATTGGTTCCGGTTGGTGGGACGAACCGGGACCAATGCGCCTCGCTCCTGGCCCACCACCAGTGGTCCCGGTTGGTGGAGTGAACCGGGACCAAAGGCTGCCCTTTAGTCCCGGTTCGTGGCATGAACCGGGACCAATTAGTTGCCTATATCTACCCCTCGCCCGCGAGCAGAGCACTCCCAGTGCTCTGTTTTTCATGGCCGGCGAGGGGAGAGCTTTGTGGTGCTCTAGCTCACCTCCTATGCACATGAGGTGTTCGATGGAATGCCCGAGCCACACTACTTAAGCTTTCTCCTCTCCAAGCTCGACCTCCAAGCTCCATTTTCCTCAATATTTGTCTAGGTTTAGCGGTCCGTCATGTCCCGTCGCCGTCTTCACAGCTGTCGATCGCCCACGCCGATCTCGTCGTCGGCACCACCGTGGTAAGCCTCTTGTTCTTATCTTCTTTCTGAAAGGAAAAAAAATCTTACTTGTATATTTATATAGATACTTGTATAATTTTCTTACTTTTATTATTGCATCTTATATAGTGCGATGGTTTTGGTATCCGCCCCCATCGGCCCTCGTCCTATCTATGATTCAGATGTGGTATATATTATCTTTTCATAACTATTGGTTCATTTATTGTTTATGACAATTATGCCGACCAACGTGACATAGATTTTATTTATCTAGGAGGTTGTTGAACCGGAAATTCCAACCGACCCTATTGTCGAGTGGTTAAATTTAGTTGAAGAAGAAAACAATTTGTTGAAGGAAAAAATTAGAAAAATTGAGGAGGAGAAGATGATATTGGAGTTGCATGTTGCGGATGTCGTCGATGATCACAAGATCAAGATGGATGCAATGCGCTTGAAGATTCGAAAGATTAGAAAATATGCCATTCATACCGAGGCTTGGTATCATTATGCCGTTGGATCAGTTGTTACATTGGTTGCGATTATGATCGCATTTGTTTTCGCATTGAAATGTTTTACATAGTTTCAGTGTATGGTTTAATTAATTTAGATGCTCTGCAGAGCTTTATGTTGTTAGATGAGAACTATGTATGTACTTTGGCTTTAATGTGATGATGAACTTCTATTAATTTGGTCACTTAATTATCTATTCATGATGTTCTATAATGATTTTTGACACACTTAATTATATATAATGCACGTAGATGAACCGGCAATGGATGTACGGTTCAAGACACACCTCCGAGTACATTAAGGGCGTGCATGATTTTCTCGAAGTGGCTGAGGCAAACAAGCAGAATGGTTTTATGTGTTGTCCATGCCCTATATGTGGGAAAACGAAGTCTTACTCTGACCAGAAAATCCTCCACACCCACCTGCTTTACAAGGGTTTCATGCCACACTATAATGTTTGGAAGAGGCACGGAGAAATAGGGGTTATGATGGAAGACGATGAAGAAGAAGAGTACAATGACAACTATGTGCCCCCTAAATACGGTGATGCTATTGAACATCAAGAGGAACCAGACGATGTGCAGGATGATGCTGCAACGGGCAAAGCTGCTGAAGATCAAGAGGAACCAGACGATGTGCCCGATGATGATGATCTCCACCAGGTCATTGTCGATGCAAGGACGCAATGCGAAAGTCAAAAGGAGAAGCTGAAGTTCGATCGCATGTTAGAGGACCACAAAAAAGGGTTGTACCCCAGTTGTGAAGATGGCAACACAAAGCTCGGTACCGTACTGGAATTGCTGCAGTGGAAGGCAGAGAATGTTGTGCCTGACAAAGGATTTGAGAAGCTACTGAAAATATTGAAGAAGAAGCTTCCAAAGGATAACGAATTGCCCGACAGTACATACGCAGCAAAGAAGGTCGTATGCCCTCTAGGATTGGAGGTGCAGAAGATACATGCATGCCCTAATGACTGCATCCTCTTCCGTGGTGCGTACAAGGATCTGAACGCATGCCCGGTATGTAGTGCATTACGGTATAAGATCATACGAGATGACCCTAGTGATGTTGACGGCGAGCCCCCCAGGAAGAGGGTTCCTGTGAAGGTGATGTGGTATGCTCCTATAATACCACGGTTGAAACGTCTATTCAGAAACGGAGAGCATGCCAAGTTGATGCGATGGCATAGTGAGGACCCTAAGAAAGACGGGAAGTTGAGAGCACCCGCTGACGGGTCGCAGTGGAGAAAAATCAAGAGAAAGTACTGGGATGAGTTTGCAAGTGAGCCAAGGAACGTATGGTTTGCTTTAAGCGCGGATGGCATTAATCCTTTCGGGGAGCAGAGCAGCAATCACAGCACCTGGCCCATGACTCTATGTATGTATAACCTTCCTCCTTGGATGTGCATGAAGCGGAAGTTCATTATGATGCCAGTTCTCATCCAAGGCCTAAGCAATCCGGCAACGACATTGATGTGTACCTAAGGCCATTAGTTGAAGAACTTTTACAGTTGTGGAATGGAAACGGTGTACGTACGTGGGATGAGCACAAACAGGAGGAATTTAACCTAAAGACATTGCTGTTCGTGACCATCAACGATTGGCCTGCTCTCAGTAACCTTTCAGGACAGACAAACAAGGGATACCACGCATGCACGCATTGTTTACCTTGACACCGATACTATATAACTGGCAAGCTGCAGGAAGAATGTGTAACTGGGCCATCGTCGATTTCTTCCGACCAACCATCAATGTCGAAAGAAAGGCAAGCATTTCAAAGGCGAGGCAGATCACCGGAAGAAGCCCGCCATGCGTACCGGTGATCACGTACTTGCTATGGTTAATGATTTACACGTAATCTTTGGAAAGGGTCCCGGCGCACTAGCTGTTCCGAGTGACGCTGGGGGACACGCACCCATGTGGAAGAAGAAATCTATATTTTGGGACCTACCCTACTGGAAAGACCTAGAGGTCCGCTCTTCAATCGACATGATGCACGTGACGAAGAACCTTTGCGTGAATCTGCTAGGCTTCTTGGGCGTGTATGGGAAGACAAAAGATACAGCTGAGGCACGGGAGGACCTACAATGTTTGCACGAAAAAGACGGCATGCCTCCAAAGCAGTATGAAGGTCCTGCCAGCTATGCTCTTACCAAAGAAGTGAAGGAAATCTTCTTTGAATGCCGGCTTAGTATGAAGGTCCCGACTGGCTTCTCGTCTAATATAAAAGGAATAATAAATATGGCAGAGAAAAAGTTTCAGAACCTAAAGTCTCATGACTGCCACGTGATTATGACGCAACTGCTTCCGGTTGCATTGAGGGGGCTTCTACCAGAAAACGTCCGATTAGCCATTGTGAAGCTATGTGCATTCCTCAATGCAATCTCTCAGAAGGTGATCGATCCAGAAATCATACCAAGGCTAAGGAGTGATGTGGTGCAATGTCTTGTCAGTTTCGAGCTGGTGTTCCCACCATCCTTCTTCAATATCATGACGCACGTCCTAGTTCATCTAGTTGACGAGATTGTCATTCTGGGCCCCGTATTTCTACACAATATGTACCCCTTTGAGAGGTTCATGGGAGTCCTAAAGAAATATGTCCGTAACCGTGCTAGGCCAGAAGGAAGCATCTCCATGGGCCATCAAACAGAGGATGTCATCGGGTTTTGTGTTGACTTCATTCCTGGCCTTAAGAAGATAGGTCTTCCTAAATCGTGGTATGAGGGGAGACTGACTGGAAAAGGAACGCTTGGAAGGGACTCAATAATATGCAGGGACGGATATTCTTGGTCTCAAGCACACTACATAGTTCTACAGAACTCTACCTTGGTGACCCCGTATGTCGATGAACACAAGAACAGTCTGCGCTTCAAACACCCGGAGCAGTGCGACGACTGGATTACATGTGAACACATCAGGACTTTCAGCAGTTGGTTGGAAGCACGTATCAGAGGTGACAACACTGTTTGTGATGAGCTGTACTTGTTGTCCAGGGGACCATCTTTGACTGTATTAATTTGGAAAGGATTACATTTTACACGATTGACCAAGATCAAAAGAGCACCAACCAAAACAGCGGTGTCCGCTTTGATGCAACAACCGAGAGGGGAAAGGACACATATTATGGTTACATAGTGGACATATGGGAACTTGACTATGGAGTAGATTTTAAGGTCCCTTTGTTGAAGTGCAAATGGGTCAATCTATCAGGAGGCGGGGTACAGGTAGACCCACAGTACGGAATGACAACAGTGGATCTGAAAAATCTTGGGTACACTGACGAACCGTTCGTCCTAGCCAATGATGTGGCACAGGTTATCTATGTGAAGGACATGTCTACCAGACCGAGAAAGAGAAAAGATAAGGAAGCGAATACATCATACGATGAGCCAAAGCGCCACATAGTTCTTTCAGGAAAAAGGGACATCGTGGGAGTGGAGGACAAGACAGACATGTGTGAAGATTATGAAAAGTTTCATGAAATTCCTCCCTTCAAAGTCAAGGCTGACCCCAGCATCCTGATAAACGATGAAGATTATCCATGGTTACGACGCAATAAGCAAATGACACAAGCGAAGAAAAAGTGAAGACTTTCTCCCGCAACTATTATGATGATACCATGCCAACTTTGTAACTGACGAGTATGATACCATTGTCCGTTTTGTACATGCACATGCTATGTGGGTCAATTTATGATACCAGGCCAACTTTCAACTTTTTCAGAGTTCATTTCAAATGCTTTAATGTCTTATGGTTCGGCCCTTGTAATAATTAAAAATAGCAACAATAAGTATTTTGTTGTAAGTAGAAACAAAATAAAATAAATAAAGCAAGAAAGAAAACAAAAAAACAAAAAAAGTGTTTTCAAATTTGAAAACTAATGGCACTAACAGAAAGTTTATAATTTTCCTAAAACTAAAAGCAAAAACAATTAAAAAATAAAGCAAAAAACAAAAGAAAATAAATAATGCAGAAAACAAAAGAAAAAACTGGAAAATAAATAAATATAGCAACAATAAGTAAAGAAAATAAAAAACAAAAAATGCCTCCTAATGGGCCCCCACGGCCTGAATACGACTAGAAACCCTATTATGGGCCGGGATTCAGGCCCGCAGTAGGCCTAGAAGGCCCATCAGGCAAAGTAGTAGCAAGTAGGCCCGAAAGCCTGCGGTGGAGAGGAGCTCGAGAGGGGTGCGGCAGTGGGGCTTATAAACCACTGCGCGCCCCTCTCAACTAGCGAGGTGGGACTAAACTTTGGCCCCGAGGCGGGCAGCACAGAGGCCTTTGGTCCCGGTTGGTGGCACCAACCAGGACTAAAGGGGGGGCATTAGTCCCGGTTGGTGCCACC
>NC_057813.1:712005003-712030792 GCF_018294505.1 Triticum aestivum | reverse complement strand
TATATATGTGTACATGTTCATAGTATTTTTTTTCATAAGTGTATTTTTTTTGTTCATTGCTTTTTTTTCATATATATAATGTATATATGTGTGTGGTAGCTATATATATGATGAATGGATGTGGCTATATATATATGTATGTATGAATATAATGTTCATAGCATTTTTTTGTTTATATATCTTTTTTCATATATGTATTAATTTTTTATTTAGGTTGTTAGTTGTCAGGACCCCGATCCTAAGTCACACCGATCTAGCATGTAACACATCATATCACTTTGCGGCCTCATGCACCGTATTCCCACGGGTGCCACCTTACCTGGCCCGAGACCGTTTGCGCCTTTTGGATCACGTATATGATAGTGCCGCTAGCATCCATATGACAAAGAACCCGGGCTGACATGGCTAGTCCTGAACCCAAAGTGGCACAAACTTACAGGGACAGGCATCCATGACCCAGCATCGAACGTGTCAGTCATCAGCGAGTGAATCCAGGCTGTAGCACTGGGCTAGCAGGACTCCGGTGAACCGGGCTATAGCGGGCTAACAGGACTCCGGTATTCATCGCGTGAAATTTCCCCGAGGGGACAGACACATGAACGAAGAAGGACACATGCCGGCCAGCCTAAGTGTTCCGGAGCAGTAGCAAGCTACCATGGCTCAGTGGAAACACTAGGAGACATTTCCCGCTAAGAGAGGCTACTAAGGATAAACAACTAGATAGTCAGATCCCACACATACCAAGCATTTCAATAACATACACACAATATGCTCGATATGTGCAAATACAACATGGCATCACAACATGACTCTACAACTCAAGTATTTTATTCAATAGGCTCCGAGGAGCGAGATATTACAAACATGGATCTCATGACCCAACATTCAGAGCATACAAGTCAAAGCATAAGCGGAAGCTTAACATGTCTGAGTACAGACATCTATAAATGAAAAAGGCTGAGAAGCCTGACTATCTACAAGATCCTGCCGAGGGCACAAGATCGTAGCTGAGGTAACAAGCTAAACATCGAAGTCCAAGCGAAACTACTAGTGAGACTGAAGTCTCTCTGCAAAAACATAAAATAGGCAAACGTGAGTACAAATGTACCCAGCAAGACTTACATCAGAACTAACTACATATGCATCATTATCAACAAAGGGGATGGTGGGGTTTAACTGCAGCAAGCCAGCTTTGACTCGGTGGCTATCCTGAACTACGACTGCAAGCGACTCTTTGAGGTGGCGCACACGAGTCCACATATTCACCAACCAATACACCACTATGGATCCGCTCCCGTCTCCCTACGAGAACGCCATCCATAGCACTCACACTTATCTAGCGTATTTTAGAGTATCCACTTTCACTTGTCTATGAACTGTACAGGCAACCCAGAAGTCCTTTTCCACGGACACGGCTATTCGAATAGATGATGTTAACCCTGCAGGGGTGTACTTCTTCACACACGCTCTCACCACTTACCGCCATTTACACGACATGTACTCGGCAACCTTCAAGCGGAAGCCCAACGTGGGTGTCGGCCACGACCTACCTAAACACTCAAGTCTCTAGTCCAGGTTTATCGCCTATTCGGGTTCCATCCGCGAGGAGATCTGGCTGGGGTTTCGCTCACAGCCCCAAACGATGTGTGCAGGGTTCCCGAGACACCAAACGGGCGCTCGGTACACCGGGCCATGGTGTATCTACCGCATCATAGCCCACCCCTAGGGTCAGCGCTACGCACGACCTCCAACACATATCCTACAAACACCAGAAACTAGTTGCAACTCCTGGACAGAGAGCAAGGGTGGTTAAGAAGCCGAGAGGGTCCATTGGTTTCGGGCCCAATGCGTGGTAGTAACTGTTTCATGGATCACAAACACAGAACTCAGTTCCTGAGGACGGCTTCAATGAGACAACCCACCATGTACTCCTACATGGCCTCTCACCGCTACCTTTACCAAATCATGTTCACACACTTAGCTCACACACAGTAGGACATGTTCACACACCTCTGATTCACCCCCGATGAATCAGACCTGACTCAACTCTAAGCAGTAGCAGGCATGACAAACAAGCATGAATGAGTAGGCACAACAGGGCTCAAACAACTCCTACTCATGCTAGTGGGTTCCATCTATTTACTGTGGCAATGACATGTCATGCAGAGGATAAAGGGGTTCAACTACCGCAGCAAGTAACAGATGATTCATTGTTGTCCTAATGCAGTAAAAGAGAGCAGGAGCGAGAGAGTGGGATTATATCGGAATGAACAAGGGGGTTTTGCTTGCCTGGCACTTCTGAAGATAGCATTGAGTCTTCATCAGTGTCAACGATCACAACGTCGATACAACGTCTACCGAGGGGGAGCAACACCGACAAACAGAGAAGAAACCCGATCAATGCAATGCACAATAAGATGCATGCTATGACATGGCAATAAGAATGTGTTTTGGCTAATGCAAGCTAGAACAGATTGAGATGAGTCCATTTGAACCAAAGATTCAAATGCAAGCCCATTTTAAGAGGTCATAATAGTGCATTAACTTGTTTCACCTAAACAGCAAGGTTAATGTGTTCTAACATGCATGAAACCAGTGCAGATGGATAGATTGGATTTTTTTGATCATTTTTTATATATAATTTATTTGATTTGGAGCTACGGTTGATTTTATATGAATTTTAGAAGTTTGCAACAATTTCTGGAATTTTCTAAATAAAAATAAATCCAGAAATTAGTTATTGCATCAGCAGTGCGTTAGAGTGACGTCAGGGGGTCAACGGGGGCTTCTAGGTCAACCTGACCAGTGGTTCCCGCTTGTCAGTAGCTAATTAGACTAACTATTTTTGATTAAACCTAAACTAGGTTAATTAGCAGAGGGCCCCACCTAGTCAACTAAGTCAGCGGGGTCAAACCGCCGGTCAACGGGTCAAAGCCTGCCGGTGTTTAGCCGCCAGCGAGGCCAGACGCGGCGGCGTGCTGCGGGTTTTGCCCACAGGGCTTCATTTGCTACGCGGAGAGCAGCTACGGGTAGCTGGTGCTTGCCCGCATCCAGCCGTGGTGATGGCTTGTCCGGGGAGTGGTCGGAGCATCGCCGGCGACGAGTTTGGCGAAGGCCGAAGCTCGGGCCGGCTCGTGCGCGTGGCTGCAGTGGCCTAGGCGGTGTGGCGCTAACACCTACGGCCTCTACGCGGCGCGAGGAGTGTGACGGGCACAAGCCCGTGACCAAATGGTCACCGGAGCAGCACCGGCGACGAGGTCAGGCGGCGGCGCGTTCGGGCACAGGAGACACGGCGTCTACGGTACTCTAGGGGCGAAACAGAAAGCACGGGGAGGTTCCGCAGCTCACAGAGAAACCGCAGGGATGGTCAGCGTGCTTGGGGAGGGCTCGGTGCGGTCGGAACGGTGACGACGATCTGGGTGGCCCGAGGTTGAAGACGACGGCGGCGGGGATGATGCAGGGGCTCCGGCATCATGCGGCTTGGCTAGTCGACGTAGCCGACGACGGCGAACCGTCCGGACACGGTGAGAGGGTGTGGGCACAGCATTGGACGCGGCTGTGGCGAGCGGCGGCAACGACGACGTCTCGGGCGACGTCGGGGAGGGCGAGAGAGAGGAGCCAGGGGGAGGAGCGA
Source organism: Triticum aestivum (assembly GCF_018294505.1). Lineage (NCBI taxonomy): Eukaryota > Viridiplantae > Streptophyta > Magnoliopsida > Poales > Poaceae > Triticum > Triticum aestivum. Next base: position 712,027,158 of record NC_057813.1, on the reverse strand, counting down.
GTGTCTGCGGGGTCGGGGAGAGGGAGAGGGTTCGTCCCACGTCAACAGCTGGACGAGGGGAGCGGCGAGGCGGCGGGCAGCTGCATGGCACGCATGCTGTGCTCGCCGTCGAGCAGCTGCCTGCCTGCCTGGCCAAGCCAAGCAGCTCGCTGGAGCGGTGGCTGGGCTGGGCCGGCAGGTGGGCCTGCTGGGTAGCGCCATGTAAGACTTTCTCTTTTGTTTCTGTTTTTTTAATATTCTGTGGTTTGTTGCATTTCTAAAAATACCTAGGCAACTCCAAAAATCACCAAACTTCACCTGGTCCTTAGTTGGAATATTTCCAGCATGGAACATTTTAGTTTGGGATTATTTGAGCATTTGAAATATTTTATATAATTTAAATGCCCAAATTCAAATAGTTAGAGATTTAATCCAGTGACCTTAGAGTGACCTAGAAATATGTGCATCACTTCTGACAGTGGTTTAGGACCAAGGCAAATGTGATGAACATTTTAGAAGGGCATTTCAGGTTCATTGAAAATATTTTTAGTAAACCCTAGTTGGATTCAGAGGGTTCTGGGGGTTCTGTCTTCCCCATTTCAAATTTCTGATGAAAGGTAAACATGATGCAACTCTCTAATGCATGGACTAGCTAGGATGTGACAACTCACCCCCACTAAACAAGAATCTCGACCCGAGATTCAAGCGTAGGCTAGGATGAAGGGGAAACGCAACCTAACACAATCCTCACGATCCAGGTTGCCCTTCATAAGAACATTGATTCGATCACCATCATTGACTCGATGTCTTCCTCCAGGAACTCCTATCAATATGACCACGAGAGGGAAAAGAAACTCTAGAAGGATCGATCTTCTCAAAGATCGAGCAACTCATGATCAACTCACGGAATGAGACATAGAAACATCTCACGAGCTGAGACGCGAAGCACACATCCATAGGAATGGGGTGAAGCAGATGACGAAGGTTCACTAGGTAGACAACAATTTTCACGCTTAAGAAGGTGGTGAACGGTTGTCAACGTAGCGAGGAGTTGAGTTGCCATGATACCATAACGAGACATCTTGGAGGAGGGTGATTCGTAGAATTATTACCTTAAGTAGCAAAAAGAATTACCTTTGATATAGAGATCATTGAGACTCTCTATATCAGCCTAAGGCAAATCACATCAATCGTTTGGCAGAGTTTGAAGGAATGGCATACCCAGACTAGAATGGATGATGTGGATTACCTTGTTGAAGACAACACAAGGGATAATTTGCTTATCACCGAAAATGGAAGGGGCCCATGGTAGAATGGCACATTGGCGGTGCAAGCTGGGAACAAAATGCAAATGCTGGGAATGATTCTGGTAACTGGGGAGGAACCCCATCAGTGGAGAGTGAATCCACTTTTTGAAAGGGTTATAGCATAACCGAGGAAACTGAGAGCACTATGTAATTAATGCCGGCGATAAAACCTAGCACTTACGCGTGCTCTCAAGAACTTGAGCATTTCCATATTCATCAAGGTTTACCAATATCCGTGTCAAGAATCCTGGCAACACAACGTACTACCATGATGAATACCGGTGGAAGAGATGCAGATGCAAAGGAAGATAACACCGTCTCAGATTTCACCTTGGCGAGGCCAAGGAAACAAAATCTGGATGATCGACCGAGAGACATTTAGCACTCCGCTTCTAATGTTATCCTTGATGTGCTAGCGTAACCCATTTACATGGTTTGGTATCTAGAACATCAAGTAAAAGGTCGGACTTCGGGAGCATAAGAATCCATAAGGATTAACTACAGAGGTAAATCCTACGAAATCCTCATGGGGAGGTGGCCAACTTCCTCAATCAAGATACTACAACAAGAGGTCTTCCGGCTGGGTGTGTTGGCCACGACATCCAGTTTACAGGGTTACAGAGAGACCAATATTATAATTCTTGGGACATGTTCCAACCATCATATCTGCCTGAGAGTCAGATCTGGCTGGTGTCAGGATATTCCAGACTCCTCAAGTCTAGAAAGAAAATTAAAGTTTGCAACACAAATCGATGAGATGGCGTTGCGGGAATCTCGGGGAATGAACTATGATAGCAAGCTCCAAAACATGAGCTGGTTCTGCTACAAACATGTGGACACGCTGCCTCGGGCAGGCATGACCAAGTAGTAGTCTTATAATAAAACACTACCGAGTTCAGGAGGGGAACCATCATCGAGGATAACGGAATCTTGTACAAATCCGTCTGGTACCTTCAGGACTAGCACGTAGAACTTATTATCCTTGAACAAATCAATCAGTGGCTTGGTGTGCTAGGGACACATGTGGAATGAAGGTTGCAAATCTCCAACCCATAGAATACTTCACATGTATGCATGACTGATTTGGAATGATTCCAAAGGAAGCAACACTGACTTCCTCGAATGCACGTCGGCAACTTGCATCAAATGCACATGAATTAGAGGAAGTCACTTCTTTCATCTGAACATATGCTTCATGAACTAACATGAAGAAATGCTTTCAAAATTTTCCAATACCAGCTTAATGTTCAACAAAATCATGGAGAAGGTAGTAGTTTTGCTGATGGGCTCAACAACAATTCATCCAGGTTTCCATGAAGATGGAATTCCATAATCATGTGAACAAGTGATAGCATCGGTCAGACCCAGGGATATAATGATGTATGCTCGAGGGATCAACCACGAGTAAGACAACATTAGGAACATCGTTGGTTCTGATTTGGTTTGAGGATAGCCCACACTCAAATCAAAGTTTTGGTAAGACAATAGATCCAACAGTTGATCATGAGGATCAATCAATGAAGATATCATCTTCCTTCAACACACGCACAAAGAGATATCCCTTAAAATGAACTAAGCCAGGAAAGCTTTTATCTTCCAACTCTCCAAGTTGTTGTTTAGCTTAACCAACTAGCTCAGGGTACCCAACACAGATTCTTGGAGAAGGGGTGGTTTATAAGAAACCTACTTGATCACGAACTCAACATAGCGGTCAGGTGACAACCTGGTTATACTTCCGAGAAGATATACAGAAAATCACAAACCACCGATATGTTACTAAGATCGGGAACAATCTTGCTTTTCAGGGCAAGACGATATGATCAAATAAGCAAGGATTGAATAATCCTGACTCATTGATCGAAGAGTGCACTAGAAATAAGGACTAGGTAGCACAATCTATCTTAGAAGGATGATTCAATAACCAACACGCTAAGAATGAGAATATTGTCCATTTGCTACCAAGCAACGAGTTGCTCTGAGTATTGATTTCACACATCAAAGTTCACCTGTCGGCATTCCAGTTGCAACAACACGGGAGCCGAGAAATGACTAATGAGGGCGAGAAGTATCACTGTATCAAGAATTCATAGGAGGGTGTGCAATTCCCATGATATTCTTGATATAAAGATGGTAACACTCCAAGGTGGAACAAAACAAACACTGGATTAGTATTTTGATCTGCGGAGTATGACTACTTTGACCCAATCCTAGATATGGATGAGGTACTGGAGTTCATTTCTCCTAGTCATTCCGGAATAAAATGGCTTGACGGACCACAAGAATAATAGGCATCGATGAACGAATGCATGCATACTCTTGACTATCAATTGATAGATGAGGGTCGGAAGACAACTAAAGTGGGACAACTCAAAGGAACATACGGTTTTCTGAGTTGTGGATGCATAGATTAGTATGTTGAACCAAGTTCAACAAATTTCTTCCGGATAACCCATGCAGAAAAGTTGAACTGGCAGAGTCGCAATATAGAATAGAGAACCCATCGAGAGCACTCCTGTTATGATCTTTTGATCCAACAAACTACTTCCATAAGTGGTTCATAGTATTTGGAAGAAGGAAAATACCATGGACCTCGAGGACTAATGCAAAGGTTACTAATTTCCTAAAGGAACTAGCAAACACTATCAACATGAGGTAAATGGGGTGAATCTCGGGTTCAGAACCCAGAAATAGACTGCCTACTAACTAAATGGCATCACGGGATGCTTCCGATAATGACGGCCAGAATCATCACACTGGAAACACAAATCATGGCTAGACCACTAGATGATCCCCTAAAACACCTAGGGTCATAATATTAACTCCAACATATGTGTCGAGGCAATAAAGTACCTCAACTCACTAATTTGTGTGATTAATCTGACCAAAGGGACATCGGGAACGGGAAGAAGGGATTTGCAAATGCATCAGACTGTTTAAAAACATTGGATGACTCGGACAACATAACGGCTGTAAATGCTCAAAAGGATTTGAGACATGCTACAAAAATGGTGGCGTAACCACTCAGAAGCACAATATCAAGGTTTCGAGATCAACAGTTAACATATAGAGGTAGAAACTGAACTGAGGCTTAAATCCAACAATCTTATGGGTCTACTGATTAGTAACACGTGATCCTGATAGAAAGAAGAGAAAGCCTAGTTCCTTAACCCCGTAGGAAAGATAAGATGACTCAGATCAGAAGGGCATAAGGTATAAGGAGTAAAAAGAACCTTACATTCCATCACACAATCAATTCCCTTATATAACTAAAGAATTTCTAGACTCAACTTCGACCAGTTTGGCTTGGAGAACCTACAAGCAGTCAAGCTCTGATACCAAAGCTGTCAGGACCCCGATCCTAAGTCACACTGATCTAGCATGTAACACATCATATCACTTTGCGGCCTCATGCACGGTATTCCCACGGGTGCCACCTTACCTGGCCCGGGACCGTTTGTGCCTTTTGGCTCACATATATGATAGTGCCGCTAGCATCCGTATGACAAAGAACCCGGGCTGACATGGCTAGTCGTGAACCCAAAGTGGCACAAACTTACAGGGACAGGCATCCATGACCCAGCATCGAATGTGTCGGTCATCAGCGAGTGAATCCAGGCTGTAGCACTGGGCTAGCAGGACTCCGGTGAACCGGGCTGTAGCGGGCTAATAGGACTCCGGTATTCATCGCGTGACATTTCCCCGAGGGGACAGACACATGAACGAAGAAGGACACATGCCGGCCAGCCTAAGTGTTCCAGAGAAGTAGCAAGCTACCATGGCTCAGTGGAAACACTAGGAGACATTTCCCGCTAAGAGAGGCTACTAAGGATAAACAACTAGATAGTCAGATCCCACACATACCAAGCATTTCAATAACATACACACAATATGCTCGATATGTGCAAATACAACATGGCATCACAACATGACTCTACAACTCAAGTATTTTATTCAGTAAGCTTCGAGGAGCGAGATATTACAAACATGGGTCTCATGACCCAACATTCAGAGCATACAAGTCAAAGCACAAGCGGAAGCTTAACATGTCTGAGTACAGACATTTATAAATGAAAAAGGCTGAGAAGCCTGACTATCTACAAGATCCTGCCGAGGGCACAAGATCGTAGCTGAGGTAACAAGCTAAACGTCGAAGTCCAAGCGAAACTACTAGTGAGACTGAAGTCTCTTTGCAAAAAACATAAAATAGGCAAACGTGAGTACAAATGTACCCAGCAAGACTTACATCAGAACTAACTACATATGCATCATTATCAACAAAGGGGATGGTGGGGTTTAACTGCAGCAAGCCAGCTTTGACTCGGTGGCTATCCTGAACTACGACTGCAAGCGACTCTTTGAGGTGGCGCACACGAGTCCACATATTCACCAACCAATACACCACTATGGATCTGCTCCCGTCTCCCTACGAGAACTTCATCCATAGCACTCACACTTATCTTGCGTATTTTAGAGTATCCACTTTCACTTGTCTATGAACTGTACAGGCAACCCAGAAGTCCTTTTCCACGGACACGGCTATTTGAATAGATGATGTTAACCCTGCAGGGGTGTACTTCTTCACACACGCTCTCACCACTTACCGCCGTTTACACGACATGTACTCAGCAACCTTCAAGCGGAAGCCCAACGTGGGTGTCGGCCACGACCTACCTAAACACTCAAGTCTCTAGTCCAGGTTTATCGCCTATTCGGGTTCCATCCGCGAGGAGATCCGGCCGGGGTTTCGCTCACAGCCCCAAACGATGTGTGCAGGGTTCCCGAGACACCAAACGGGCGCTCGGTACACCGGGCCACGGTGTATCTACCGCATCATAGCCCACCCCTAGGGTCAGCACTATGCACGGCCTCCAACACATATCCTACAAACACCATAAACTAGTTGCAACTCCTGGACAGAGAGCAAGGGTGGTTAAGAAGCCGAGAGGGTCCATTGGTTTCGGGCCCAATGCGTGGTAGTAACTGTTTCATGGATCACAAACACAGAACTCAGTTCCTGAGGACGGCTTCAATGAGACAACCCACCATGTACTCCTACATGGCCTCTCACCGCTACCTTTACCAAATCATGTTCACACACTTAGCTCACACACAGTAGGACATGTTCACACACCTCTGATTCACCCCCGATGAATCAGACCTGACTCAACTCTAAGCAGTAGCAGGCATGACAAACAAGCATGAATGAGTAGGCACAACAGGGCTCAAACAACTCCTACTCATGCTAGTGGGTTTCATCTATTTACTGTGGCAATGACAGGTCATGCAGAGGATAAAGGGGTTCAACTACCGCAGCAAGTAACGGATGATTCATTGTTGTCCTAATGCAGTAAAAGAGAGCAGGAGCGAGAGAGTGGGATTATATCGGAATGAACAAGGGGGTTTTGCTTGCCTGGCACTTCTAAAGATAGCATTGAGTCTTCATCAGTGTCAACGATCACAACGTCGATACAACGTCTACCGAGGGGGAGCAACACCGACAAACAGAGAAGAAACCCGATCAATGCAATGCACAATACGATGCATGCTATGACATGGCAATAAGAATGTGTTTTGGCTAATGCGAGCTAGAACAGATTGAGATGAGTCCATTTGAATCAAAGATTCAAATGCAAGCCCATTTTAAGAGGTCATAATAGTGCATTAACTTGTTTCACCTAAACAGCAAGGTTAATGTGTTCTAACATGCATGAAACCGGTGCAGATGGATAGATTGGATTTTTTTGATCATTTTTCATATATAATTTATTTGATTTGGAGCTACGGTTGATTTTATATGAATTTTAGAAGTTTGCAACAATTTCTGGAATTTTCTAAATAAAAATAAATCCAGAAATTAGTTATTGCATCAGCAGTGCGTTAGAGTGACGTCAGGGGGTCAACGGGGGCTTCCAGGTCAACTTGACCAGTGGGTCCCGCTTGTCAGTAGCTAATTAGACTAACTAATTTTGATTAAACCTAAACTAGGTTAACTAGCAGAGGGCCCCACCTAGTCAACTAAGTCAGCGGGGTCAAACCGCCGGTCAACGGGTCAAAGCCTGCCGGCGTTTAGCCGCCGGCGAGGCCAGACGCGGCGGCGTGCTGCGGGTTTTGCCCACAGGGCTTCATTTGCTACGCGGAGAGCAGCTACGGGCAGCTGGTGCTTGCCCGCATCCAGCCGTGGTGATGGCTTGTCCGGGGAGTGGTCGGAGCATCGCCGGCGACGAGTTTGGCGGAGGCCGAAGCTCGGGCCGGCTTGTGCGCGTGGCTGCAGTGGCCTAGGCGGTGTGGCGCTAACACCTACGGCCTCTACGCGGCGCGAGGAGTCTGACGGGCACAAGCCCGTGACCAAATGGTCACCGGAGCAGCACCAGCGACGAGGTCAGGCGGCGGCGCGTTCGGGCACAGGAGACGCGGCGTCTACGGTACTCTAGGGGCGAAACATAAAGCACGGGGAGGTTCCGCAGCTCACAGAGAAACCGCAGGGATGGTCAGCGTGCTTGGGGAGGGCTTGGTGCGGTCGGAACGGCGACGGCGATCTGGGTGGCCCGAGGTTGAAGACGACAGCGGCGGGGATGATGCAGGGGCTCCGGCATCATGCGGCTTGGCTAGTCGACGTAGCCGACGACGGTGAACCGTCCGGACACGGTGAGAGGGTGTGGGGACAGCGTTGGACGCGGCTGTGGCGAGCGGCGGCGACGACGACGTCTCGGGCGACGTCGGAGAGGGCGAGAGAGAGGAGCCAGGGGGAGGCGCGAGTGTCTGCGGGGTCGGGGAGAGGGAGAGGGTTCGTCCCACGTCAACAGCTGGACGAGGGGAGCGGCGAGGCGGCGGGCAGCTGCGTGGCACGCATGCTGTGCTCGCCGTCGAGCAGCTGCCTGCCTGCCTGGCCAAGCCAAGCAGCTCGCTGGAGCGGTGGCTGGGCTGGGCCGGCAGCTGGGCCTGCTGGGTGGCGCCAGGTAAGACTTTCTCTTTTGTTTCTATTTTTTTAATATTCTGTAGGTTTGTTGCATTTCTAAAAATACCTAGGCAACTCCAAAAATCACCAAACTTCACCTGGTCCTTAGTTGGAATATTTCCAGCATGGAACATTTTAGTTTGGGATTATTTGAGCATTTGAAATATTTTATATAATTTAAATGCCCAAATTCAAATAGTTAGAGATTTAATCCAGTGACCTTAGAGTGACCTAGAAATCTGTGCATCACTTCTGACAGTGGTTTAGGACCAAGGCAAATGTGATGAACATTTTAGAAGGGCATTTCAGGTTCATTGAAAATATTTTTAGTAAACCCTAGTTGGATTCAGAGGGTTCTGGGGGTTCTGTCTTCCCCATTTCAAATTTCTGATGAAAGGTAAACATGATGCAACACTCTAATGCATGGACTAGCTAGGATGTGACATTAGTAGATATCGATTTTAGGTTAGTGCATTTTAGGTTAGTGTAGAGGAGAAATTTAAAGTAAAATAAGGAAAAGGAAGAAAAGAGGAAGAAAGTAAGAAGGAAGAAAGAAGAAGAAAAAGAATGAGAGGAAAAAGGAAAATAAGAAGATGAAGAAGAGGAGTGGAAGAAGAGGAGAAATAAATAAGAAGAGGAAAAAAGAAGAAAAAGAAGAGGAGAAGAAGAAAGGAATAGAGGAGAAGAAGAAAAAATAGAAATCTATTTTTTCTTCTTCTCCTCTATTCCTTTCTTCTTCTCCTTCTATTTTTTCTTCTTCTCCTCTATTCCTTTCTTCTTCTCCTATTTTTTTTCTTCTTCTTCTTCCTTCTTCCTTCTTCCTCTTTTCTTCCTTTTCCTTAATTATTTTCCTTTCTCATCGTTGTCAATATAACCCCCTCGAGATAACTTCGACATGAGGGGCGGTCGATATATATACCCCCTCGGCCCTCTCGCTCGACCAAAACTCTCGAAGACACCCAAACCCTAGAGAGAAAATGATGTTGGTCTACTACCCCCTCCCGCCGCGCCCCTACCCGACAAATTAACTCTCTCGAGGCCAACCAAATTTACCAAGTTAAAAGAGCGTTGTCGTCAAGGCCACCCCAAGCCTTTGAAGCGTTGTTGTGTCGAGGCGACCCCAAACCCTAGAGAAGCAGCGTCGAGGCCACTAACATGATTCCTTATTGTGATTAGCTGGCTAGTTCTACGTTTGCCACTAATATATATATATATATATATATATATATATATATATATATATACATCTGTACCATGTTTGAATAATAATTGACATGTTGTAAATATTTGTAGAAACTATGGAGCACTGCCGAGACGAAGAAACAAAAGCGATATTGAGGGACATAATCGCAAATGGAAGGGATGAAGTTGCGTCATTTCTCCTCGACACCGTTGGTCAGCTGGAAGAACAGGGTGAAGAAGAGGGCTATGTTCATGATGGCTTCGGCCCATTGATGCCGGTACAAGAACAGGACTATGTTCATGATGGCTCCGGTGACACAATGGAGGTACAAGAAGGAGACCGTGCTGACTGCTCCGGTGACCGAACCGAGCCCGACCAGGTATATATATATTAGTTAAGCCCGTGCTGACTAGTTAATTGATGCTTCCATTGTTTTGGTATATGTACACATATTAATTACTCTCATCTTTTTTCCTTATAATTTCTAGCCCTCCGGATCGAGCACAACTTCGGTAAGGAGATGAGGCCCGAAGAAAAAGTTGAGCTCGGATGAAAAGTTTGAGATCATAGAAATCGCGCACGACGGTGAACCGATTGAACCCATCCGGACAAGGAAGGCATTTTCTGCTCAGTGCGGGGTTCTTGTTAGGGAGAAGATCCCGATCAGCATCTAGCAATGGTATAAGCCTAAGGAGGAAGACCCTGAGGTGTCTTATGTCAATGATATGCAGAAGGAATATCTTTGGACTGAGCTAAAGGCAAATTTCACCCTACCGCCAGAGGAGGATCTGGAGAAGCCAGTTAAAGAGGAATTAATCAAGTCTTGTGATCTTAAGAAGATGGCAACCCTAATGAGGAGGTGGAGGAAAGAGCTGAACCAGTTTGTCAAAAATAAAAAGACACCAGAATTCATCGGCAAATATGAGAATATCAAAGATCACTGGCCCGCATTTGTGGCCCACAAGACATCGGAAAAGAGTAAGAAGATGTCGGAGACAAACAAGAAAAATGCTGTGAAGAAGATGCTTCACCATCGCCGTGGGTCAGGTGGCTACATGCAAGCCCGGCCTAAGTGGTCCAAGGCTGAGAATGATCTGCTTGAAAAAGGGATCGAACCAGAGACAATGAGATGGCCAGACCATTGCCGGACTTGGTTCTTCGGGTCTGGCGGAACCTTGGACCCTGTAACAGGGTTTTGCCAGTGGACGGACGAGCAACTGGAAATACCAGTCAAGAACCTTCGACACTATATAGATGCAACGCAGCGAGGGACGTTCCTTCCAAACAGGGAGAAGGACGAGCTCACAATGGCCCTTGGGAATCCTGAGCACCCTGGACGGACACGAGGCACGCCAGGCTCCATTCCGTGGAAGGTTGGTTTTCCGGACGTAGGGGGTTACAAAACCCATGAGAGGAGGAAGAAACTGGAGCAGGACCAACTGCAGGCGCTGCACGAAAGGGTAATGGGGCTAGAGGATCGAGAAGAGGAACAAGAAGCAGCAGATCGCAGCAAACGACCCACCGAAGCTTCCCCCAAAGCTAACCCGCCATCTCAGCGGAGAAGCAGCGTGGCTTCCACCGAGCTGCTTCAGCCGGAGCATGTCTTGACGGCTCCTGCTAGCTATCCCGTGGATGGTATCACGGAGTCTCAAAATTGCCACATGATGGCGCGATGGATGAATTTGAAGGTCAAGGCGGCTGTTGGCCAAGTTTATCCTAGTGGACCCGGCACAACTTATCACTGCCAGCCGATTCCAAAAGGATATGCTAATGTGATGGTGGATGAAATAACGGAGGGATTTGAGGACCTCGTGCTTGACCACCCTACCAGTGAAGGGGAGACTAGGCTGGGTTCTGCTCTGAAGACTCCATGCCTATGGAAGAAGGAGCTCATCAACCTTCTGAACTGGACGCCTCCGCCTCCTCCTCCTGCTCCGGCGAGTCAGGGCACTCTGCCTCCTCCACCACCTCCTCCTCCGGTGAGTGACGATCAGGGCACGCGTGGAGGCACTCCGCCTCCTTCTCCGGCGCATGGCGGCACTCCGCCTCCTTCTCCCCCTACGCCGGCGCTCCCGAGAAGCCAGCAGCACCCTCCTTCTCCGCCTCGCCAGCAAGGGCGGAAGAGACCCGCCGCCGCCCCGGCTGCTCCGGCGTATCGTACTCCTTCTCCTCCGCCTCGTAAGCAAGCACAAAAGAAGACAGACGCCACAGCCGCTCCGTCTGCTCTGGCGTCTAGCAGCACAACCAGAGGCAGGAGGCAATACAAATACGGTCCATCATCTCTCATGCCTCTAGAGAAGTTACCGTACGAGAGGTCCGAGGAGGAAAACAATACGATTGTGCGGACCCACGTGAAGGAGTTCTTTGAAGGGGTGAAAGCAAAGAGACATCCACCTCCGGAGGAGAAGGTAGATCCGGTGAAAGCAAAGCGCACTATCGATGCCCTGAGGAAACCACCAAAGTCTCCGCCGAGAACCAACTCTGAGCGCATTACTGAACAGACATATCTCCAAGCCCAGCGGTCGGGAACTACTGTCAGTGCTAAAAGGTCAAAAGAACGAGCAAAGGGAAAAAAAATTGCCCAGCTCGGCGAACAAGCACAGCAATCGTGCCCCCCTCTCAATGTGTCTAATGCTCCGGGGGCGGTGGCCGGTTATGGCAATCTTGACGATTACCTGCCTAACGATGCACTTCCTGATTTCTTGGAGGTGGACGAACACAGATACGAGTACGGGAAGCCTCTCGTCAAAGATGAAAAATCTCTGACAACAATGATGCGAAGATTCCATAATTGGTACATGGAAACCTGCAGAGAGTCTGCGGGTAAGAATGCTTTGTATCTGCATATTAAAGAGGAGCACGATCTCATTGCAAATGATTTGTTGACTGTTCCATTTGATGAGTTCTTCGCGTTCTTCAATCAAAAGGCCCTCGATAAACTAATGGTCTTTTGCTACTGTCTGTAAGTACTATTTCTGTCATTAAGTCTCTATATATAGCTCAGCTCTTTCATTTCATGTATTTATAATTAATTATCCTCAATATATTATGCAGATTGAAGATCGTCGAGTGCAAAAAACAAGAAATTTATGATATTGGGTTCATTTACACAAATATCATAGATGAATTTCTGGTTAAAAAGGACATCAAAGAGGCCGAGGACAACGTGCTACAATCATTGATAAAAAATCAAAACAAAGATACCATACTCTTTCCTTACAACGGCAAGTGAGTGTTACTGTCGTGTGCATATTCGGTTTCCCTTATTACTCGAGTGAGGTTATAGTAATGTAATTGATGAGTTATGCATGCGTGCGCAGGTACCACTATATTCTTCTGGAGATTAAGCTTGAGCGTGGACTAGTAACCGTCTTAGACTCGAGACGGAAAGATCCCAAATCCTATGCGGACATGACTGAAATGCTTAGCAAGTAAGTTCAATTGATCATTATCGCACCATATCGGCAACTTTTTGTTCATTTCCTGATATCTCAAGTAATAATAATTATTTTCTTTGTCTTGCAGGGTTTGGAAACAGTTCACCATAGAAGCTCCGGGACTGCCGAAGGAGCTGCGATATACATACCCGAAAGTAAGTACTACTGGCTAGCTAGTTGCGCGCATCTCCCGTTGATTCAATAGCTATACTTTCATCAATGCCATTTATAATGCTTCATTATCAGTTTGATTGACCTCTATTTCTCGTAAAGTGCTTGTGGCAGGAAGAAGGGAATGATTTCTGTGGATACTACGTGTGCAAGTTCATCCACAACGCGACTTTGAAAAACAAGTGGGGCTACTCTCAAAGACAATATGAAGTGCGTAAGCAATAATATTCACAATTTCATTTTATTACACCATCATTTCTGTTGAGTTTCATTCATATATTTGTATTAATTAACCCCCTTCTTCAAATTAGACGTGGCAGATGCGGAATGAACTCCTAGAACCAGATTGCATGAAAGCAATTCAAGAGGAATTGGCGGGATTCTTTCTTGACCACGTCATCAATAAAGCCGAAGAATACCATGTGGAAATTGATTTCAATTGCTAGGGGATTGTAATTATAAGAGATCTTATACATATTGTACATGCATGTATGTAGCCAGTAGCGTCAGATACTTGTTGTTCGACCAATCTCTCGGAGAAGGAGAGAGGTCGATCGATCACTTCTCTCGGTATGCATGAACTTCTATACTGAATGGTTCTCTCGATCACTTATGTATATATAGTACGTAGAGTCGACCAAGCACGGACATAAGAGAGGGCACTTCTCTCTATTAATTAGCTAGCTAACACAATATATGAAATACGTAAATCAACCCCCCAAAACCCCCAATCTCCCCCTCCTTTCAAAAAAAATAACAAAAACCCCAACCAATGGAATGCTGATGTGTGGATGCATTTTGGTCCCGGTTGGTGCCACCAACCGGGACCAAAGGACCCCTGACTGGGCTCGGCGCACAGGGCCACATGGAGGCACATTGGTCCCGGTTCTTGTTTGAACCGGGACTAATGGGTGGAGGTATTAGTAACGGCCCATTAGTCCCGGTTCATGAACCGGGACTAAAGGCCCTTACGAACCGGGACTATTAGGTGTTTTTCTACTAGTGTATATATAGCTCGGCTCTTTCATTGCATGTATTTATAATTAATTGTCCTCAATATATTATGCAGATTGAAGATCGCCGAGTGCAAAAAACAAGAAATTTATGATATTGGGTTCATTAACACAAATATCATAGATGTATTTCTGGTTGAAAAGAACGTCAAAGAGGTCGAGGACAACTTGCTACGATCGTTGATCAAAAATCAAAACAAAGATACCATACTCTTTCCTTACAATGGCAAGTGAGTGTTACTGTCGTGTGCATATTCGGTTTCCCTTATTACTCGAGCGAGGTTATAATAATGTAATTGATGAGTTATGCATGCGTGCGCAGGTACCACTATATTCTTCTGGAGATTAAGCTTGAGCGTGGACTAGTAACCGTCTTAGACTCGAGACGGAAAGATCCCGAATCCTATGCAGACATGACTGAAATGCTCAGCAAGTAAGTTCAATCGATCATTATCGCACCATATCGGCAACTTTTTGTTCATTTCCTGATATCTCAAGTAATAATAATTATTTTCTTTGTCTTGCAGGGTTTGGAAACAGTTCACCGCAGAAGCTCCGGGACTGCCGAAGGAGTTGCGATATACATACCCGAAAGTAAGTACTACTGGCTAGCTAGTTGCGCGTATCTCCTGTTGATTCTATAGCTATACTTTCATCAATGCCATTTATAATGCTTCATTATCAGTTTGATTGACCTCTATTTCTCGTAAAGTGCTTGTGGCGGGAGGAAGGGAATGATTTCTGTGGATACTACGTGTGTGAGTTCATCCACACCGCGACTTTGGAAAACAAGCGGGGCTACTCTAGAAGACAATATGAAGTGCGTAAGCAATAATATTCATAATTTCATTTTATTACACCATCATTTCTGTTGAGTTTCATTCATATATATATGTATTAATTAACCCCCTTCTTCAAATTAGACGTGGCAGACGCGGAATGAACTCCTAGAACCAGATCGCATGAAAGCAATTCAAGAGGAATTGGCGGGATTCTTTCTTGACCACGTCATCAGTAAAGCCGGAGAATACCATGTGGAAATTGATTTCAAATGCTAAGGGTTTGTAATTAAGAGATCTTATACATATTGTACATGTATGTAGCCAGTAGCGTCGGATACATGATACGAAAACTTGTTGTTCGACCAATCTATCAGAGAAGGAGATGTCGATCGATCACTTCTCTCGGTATGAATGACGAACTTCTGTACTCAATGGTTCTCTCGATCACTTATGTATATATAGTACGTAGCATTGACCAAGCACGGACATAAGAGAGGACACTTCTCTCTATTAATTAGCTAGCTAATACAATATATGAAACACCTAAATTAACCCCCCAAAACCCCCAACCCCCCACCTTTAAAAAAACAAAAACCCCAGCCACTGGAATGCTGATGCGTGGATGCCTTTTGGTCCCGGTTGGAGCCACAAACCGGGACCAAAGGCCCCCTGACTGGGCTCGCCGCACAGGGCCACGTGGAGGCACATTGGTCCCGGTTCGTGTTTGAACCGGGACTAATGGGTGGAGGTATTAGTAACGACCCATTAGTCCCGGTTCATGAACCGGGACTAAAGGCCCTTACGAACCGGGTCTATTAGGTGTTTTTCTACTAGTGCTTCGACGAGTCCAAGTAAAGAGCGTGGGAGAATCGGGGGTATAGGATGATGAGGACGGCGCACCCGCCGCTGCGCAAAATAAATACACCTCAAATTACTTAGCCTCCACCGTGCAAATGAATGATTGAAATTGAAGGAAGGATAGCAGCGCGGATGACTTACACGGAATGATAAGGCACAAGAATCGCCTCCTTGTTCTTATTGGCGAGCACGAAATTGACGATGTATTCCCTCGCGTATACACGGTGCTCTGTGCAGACTCCCAAGAAGCCCTCGTGCATGTAGTACGGGTCAGCGACACAGATATGAGATATCTGCTCAAACTCGATGATGTAGTTCATGTGCAAGGCATAAAGGCGGACAAACGTAAAATCCATCTTCTTCACGTGAAACATGTCGAATATGTAATCGAATCAGAGGAAGAACTTATCCGCGGGGAAGCCGTCGACGTATGACATTTGCCGCGGAATGTTAACCACGTAGAGTGGGTATCCTGGATCTGTCGAGGCGATGAGGCCTTTCTCTACCCGCAGCACATCATCATGAAGTCTCCTTAGATCACCAAATCTGGCATGTAGCGCTGTTGCAGGTAGGATTGGTTTACCGGGATATGCCATTTATCTGCATCGGGGATATCTATACGGTCCTGAAGCCGAGACTGCTGAGGCGGCTGGATCATAAAATCAGCTTTTTTGCCTTTCCTCGCTCTCTTCCTAGACTTCTTTACTACCGGAAGGTCTTCCATAATACTTTGAGACGGCAATTCAGGCACCGACTCATGACGCTCAAACCCTGAGGAGGCGCCAGTATAGACATACTGTTCAGCGCCACCGTCGTCCTCATCCTCATCCATGGCGACGTCATCAGTGACTAATGGAGCCTCCTCCTTACCCCGTCCGCTATCACCCAACCCGACATCCGACGCTAATTGGGTAGGTAGGGTGTTGATGTTCATACCTTGCTGAGGCTGCATGCTTATGGGTGTGCTCCCGACCGCCTCCAGACGAAGCAGACTCTTTGGCCACAACAGGACCCACCCATTGCAACAATCACCAAGCCGCCGTGGTGTCTTCTCGTCATCCACCAGTAGTATTGGAGGAGGCAAATTCTCGTGGCCCGGTTCGACACTGGCCACGGAAACCTTGAAGACGTTCGGGGGGATCGGCCGGCTGTGGAACAATGGTTCCTTTGGCTCCATTATCGTCGCCTTCCCCACATCCACCTTCTGGTCGCCGATGGTGTACAATATGGTGCACGGGGTTTCGTCGGCCTGCAAAGAAAAGTCTGCGACGTGAGACATCTGAAAGGCAACGAAAACGGGAGATTATACATTTATATTGAAGGGGGCCGCTGTGTCAGATACCGTGAGGGCGTCGAGCTCAGACAAATATGAAGCACCGCCGAGCACGTCCGATGCGGGAGCCGGTGCTCCCAAGAAGTCAGCAAGGGGAAATTCCTCTGCATTTTTTTTCTGGATTTTGCCTTGTCCAAGTGAAAACGCCCGTCACCAAGGAAGTAGACAAATCTGTAACCACCTATTTTGCGGCAGCTACCGCTGTTGCGACTGTCTGAGATGATTTCTTCTCAACCGCAATCTCAACCTTCTTGTCGATGTTTTCTTCAGTTAACCTCCGTCTTTCCTTTCTCTCCTCCGTGGTCTCACGGTAGTACTTCTTCCACGTGGCGCCGTCTCTGACACTGTGCACGCGTCCATACAACGGTCGAGTATCCACCGATTGTCGTTTCAATATGTTCAACGCCCAGTTGAATGGAGTGTCCCACTTGGGCCTCGCCAATGCCTCAGACGGCGAGTCGCTTTCGGCCGCAATCCGGTGCTGCTCTCTCTACAAAAGGCACAAGGATCGTTTACAAATATGACTAAGGTGTGCAGCCGAATTGATCAGAAACTAAAATTACCAGCAGTCTAATGAACTCCGTAATGACTAGTGTTGTCTCGTAAACCTTCTTCACTGGGTCCCAACGGTGCCAGGCCCTCAGGACGTCATGCTCCTGCAGGACGGTGAAATCCACCAAGGGGTCTGGGATGCCCAGACTCGTGGCTTCCGCGTCCTCCTTGGCCCATTTGGACCTCTTTCCGCCGTAACCACGGCTTCCGAGGTGGTGGCTCCCAATGTTCCTCTCTTGAAGCCCCTTCGTGTACTTAGACTTTTTTTGGCAGCTTCGGCCTTGCAAGCCTCCTTAAATATTTGAAACTGCTCTTCCATGATTGTCGGATTATCCTTTACAATCTCGGAGTAGGGTTCCTTCTTGTCGATGATCTTTGCTTTCACTCGAGTTTTCCAGGCGGCCAACGCGGCGCTAAACTTGGTCATGGTGTTCTTGTTTATCTTCTTCATTGCCGGGTCCTCGTCTGGATCTTCATAATCCTTCTCATTCTGGCCCGGGAACAAGAATATCTGGTGAAACTTCTTTAGGAGGGAGCTCCTCATATTTTCTATCTTCTATAGTTTCTCATCGTTGATGGTGGCGGTTGTCCGTACGATGCAACCTATTTGATTGCCGTAGCACACGCGCGCTTCATCGGGCGCCTTTGGCTCAAAATTGCCGTCGTCCACCTCCGTGACCACCAGTCTAGTAGTTCTGAGTTTGTTAGGAACCTGTTGCCTCTTTGCTTTAGGTTCTACACCAGCTTCGCTCCCCGAGGCAGCACCGGTCTTAGTCTTAGCGCCGGTCTTGATGCCGGTCTGAGTCTCAGCGCCGGTCTCGGTCTCAGCACCGGTCTGCGTGTCGGTCTCAGTCCCCGATGCCATCGGTGGGCCCAGCAACAACATCGGTTGATCATCGATAAGGCTAAAAAATTTGTCTGCCGCCCGGTAGACGTCGTCGCAATCACCAGAACCCTGTCCTTCATCGTTGCTAGCCATGTTTCCTATGATTAAATCTAGTCAATTAATACTACACCTAATAAAATGAATAATGACATAAAAAGGCCTATTGTTTTGCAGGAATGTTGACTCCTTCCTGGTGCGGCAAATCCCGGGCACTCGATATGTCCTAGTTTGTAGCACAAGTCATGCCGAAATTCACGGAAAATTTCAGCATGACCTTTGCTAAAAAGTGGACAAATCGAGAACCTGAAATTTGCCGGAACAGAAATGAATCAACATTCCGGCAAAACATAGGACACTCAGCATCATTCCCTAGAAACAACAAAGCCACTTGGGCACAATCGAACAACTTCAATGAAGAGATATAACATGACCACTTCAATGAAAAGATATAATCAGCAATAAAAGTCTAGGAAGGGATCATCTTTAAAATAAAATTTGCCTAAATTCTTTTCCATGAAAAATAGTGGTCTTTTCAAAAATCAAAAACCTTTGCAAAATGACCTCACTAAACACTTCTCTGCCTAGGACAGAACCCAAATTATGTTGATCTAGCTATTCCTCTCTCTCTCACACAAACACACATTATTATCTCTAACCCTTCTCTGCCTAGGACAGAACCCAATTAAATTGCAAAGGAACTTCATTTCTCTAACCCTTCCGACCTAATGCTCTAAAATAAAATTTTCCTCTAACCTAGCCAACCTACTTAACCTAGCTTGTTAATCCAATGAACCTAATTAACCTACCTATTTAACCTAGTTGTTAATCTAGTTTACCTAGATAATTAACCCTAATTAAACTAGTTAACGCAGGTAGTTCTCTGTCAATGCCCTAAATAAATTTTTGCACTAATTAACCTAGATAATTAACCTAATTAAACTAGTTAACCTGACTAGTTCTCTGTCAAAGCCCTAACTAAATTTTTGCACTAACCTAGATAATTAACCTAATTAAACTAGTTAACCTAACTACTTCTCTGTCAAAACCCTAACTAAATTTTTGCCCTAACCTAGATAATTAACCTAATTAAACTAGCTAACCTATGCATGGGAGAGAGAGGAGGGGTGGGGCCTTACAGAGGATGGCTCCGGTGGTGGCGAGGGAGGCAGTGGTGGCGAGGGAGGCAGGGGCGTCTCCGGTGACGGCGAGGGAGGCAGTGGTGGCGAGGGAGGTAGGGGCGTCTCCGGTGACGGCGAGGGAGGCAGTTGTGGCGAGGAAGGATCCGGTGGCGTCGACGGCGGCTCCGGTGGCGTTGACGAGGCCGCGCGGCTCCGTGGCGTTGGGGGCGGCTCCGGTGCCGTCGATGGCGCACGGCTCTGGTGGCGTCGACGTCGGCAGGAGACGGCGGCGAAGTGGGGTGGAGGCTAATCGGGGAGACGGCGACGCGCGACGTGGGTTGAGGGATTTGGAGGAGAAGTGGTGGCCGGTGGAAAATGGTTTTTTGGTTAAGTCAAACTTAGCGGTAGCGCGTTTGGTAAAACGCGCTATAGCTAAGATAGCTATAGCGGTTTTTACAAAACGCGCTGCTGTTATAGCTATGTAATTTTCTTCCATTTTTAATTTCCTTTTCTGTTTCTATAGCGGGGGTCTAGGACACGCGCTGCAGCTACGTTAGCTATAGCGCCTCTTACAAACACACGCTACTGCTATGCCTTCCTCCGTTTTTTCGCTTTTTCATTTATTTTGCTTTACATTTTATTTTTTTCCTTTCTCCTTTTTCTATTTCTTTCATTTTCATTTACTTTCTATTTGTTTTTCATCTTATTTTATTTCCGTTAGTAGCAGCGCTCTTCTTAGGAAAAGCGCTGCTACTTATGCCCTAGCTGTAGCGCGCTTCTTCCAAGCCCGCTACTGCTATGCGTAGCCTATCATTCTAGCAATGGGAATATTAGTAGTAGCGCTTTTGCCACTACACGCGCTACTGCTAAAGTTGTATCTGTAGCGCGGTTTTTACTCAAACGCTGCTGCTATTTAGTACTAGCGCCCTTTTTTGACCCGCGCTGTTGCTACATTTCTGTGTATAAGGTTTTCCCTAGTAGTGGATGCCGCCCCACCTTCCCTCCATGGCGTCGACCTCCCCGTCCTTTCCCCTCTGCGGCGTCCAATGTCGATTCCCAGTGGCAAGGAATGCACAGAGTCATAGCCGAGGGCGACCACCACAGTGTGTTTTTGCTTCCATGATATACAAAACGGTACATATCATGTGATCATTTTGCCTCTCTTCTTCTTAAATAACTATTATTTATTTCAGAATTAGAAGAAATGGTAAAATCTGGGATGTTGCTTATGTTTCATTGTTATATCAAGATTGCAAGATTGTTTTCCGTTTTTAGAAATGTTGTTAATTTTGGATGCTTGCATTTCTAGCCTGAAGATAGCAAATAATTTATTTAGAAGGATGCTTGCATTTGGAGCCTCAAGATAGATAATATCTTATTTAGAAAGATTCTTACATTCCCTGCTTAATGATGGATGGAGCCACTCATTTGTTATTTGGATGTTCAGTTTCTTCCATATTCAAAGTGCAAGGTTTATGTGTCCTTTTGTTCACTTCCTTGTGATGAATTTCCCGGCATCATAAGCAAACTTGCTAAGTGTGACAAATATGTAAATTGCTTCAAAATGGTGGATGAACAAACCTATAAACAATATAAATTTCAATTTTCTAGTTGAATAACCTTGAGTTGCCAAGGAATAAAAAATATAGCGATCTAATAATTTTCCCAATGCAAAAATGTGTTGGACAAGATCACGTGTGGTTTCCATCCATACAGTAATAAAAATGATTTTGTCACTGTTTCTTTCCTCCTTGAGAATTGCCATTTCTTCGTAATTATCCTCTCCTTGCAAGAAGACGAAACGGTATTTAATCTTCTCGCCACTCCTCCTCCTTTTCCACCTTCATGGTCGACCTTGTACTTGTACGCTTCATTCCTAAATTTTATATATTGAAAAGAATATTTTGATTATATTTCTTATTAAAAATAATTAAAGATGTACGCGGTGATTAACCTAACCTTAATTTTTTATCACAACAAAGATAAAACTTCAAAATAATACAGATCCTTGATTAACTAAAATGTCCCTTGCCCCGATTTTTTAAACTGTTCACACGCTACTTCCACATTCTCCCCATGGCGACTCAACCATGTCCATCTCTGACCATGAAAATCAAGCAACCATTAAAATTCAAAATTTGACTATACATTTTACAAGATAAATAAAATACTACATGCCAACTACCCCCTCCCCCCCTTCCTAAATATAAGTATTTTTACAAATTTCAATATGAAATACATATGGATGTATATAGACGTATTTTAGAGTGAAGATTCACCTATTTTGCTCCATATGTAGTTTATATTGGAATATCTAAAAATACCTATATTTAGGAATGAAGCGAGTACAATATAATGAAAAAACATGTCGTCTATGCACTGTAGCAGTGATACATTATGATACCGGGCCAGTTTAGAGTACTTGTACCATGAATGAAGAAGGCACACAATATCTGACACTATTTACATCAAATATTTTGATACCTTGGTAAAAGTGTAGGTTGAATAAAATCATACGTATACACATTAACACCGGAAGCAAGATAAACAAGGTGAACATCAACTAACAGTAGTGATTATC
>NC_057813.1:711999844-712004627 GCF_018294505.1 Triticum aestivum | reverse complement strand
CCACTACCTCCACCCTCCTCCCCTGCCGTCACCCGAGGGAGTCGTCGGGCTTCACCTGTGCGACTGCCGATGACGGTGGCGGAGGGGCTTCGTCGCTTCGCTCGCTGGCGTTGGACCCCGGAAGCCGGGCGGCGGCCCGGTCGGTGAGGCGGCGCCGTCGTTCGGCTGGTGGCGCGTGAGGGAGGTGCGGGCCTGATCCCTCGGCTGCTCGGGCAGCGAGGTCCTGGCAGACAGTGGTCGCGGCGCACCGAGGTTCCCCCTCCTCTGCTCCAGATCTGAAGGACAGGTTCTCCCTCCCTCTGCTCTCCCTCGCTGGATTCGCTTGATTTCAAGCCTCTGGTTGCCGGATCCGGTGCCGGTAGGGTGCTCCCCGAGCAGGTGGTGCTGGACGAGCCTGGGGGAAACCCCTGTTGGTATTCCCAACACGGCGGCGACGGCGCCTCTTTTGCGTCGTTCTGCTCGTTGGAGTCGCAGCCGTGGGCTCTCCTCCACACTCGGCCATGCCTCCCGAGCGAAAGCTCAAATCCCGGCGTGTGATGGACGGCGGCGGCACCTGGTGCGTCGTGTCCTCCTTGGAGGCACCGTCTGGGGAAGGTTGGTGCTTTGGGGGTGTGCAGCAGTTACAGGTGGGCACCTGGCGTCTATGGAGTCGATGGCGTATCTTCTGTGCAGGTTTCAGATCCAGCCACAAGCTCAGTGGTGATGTTTTGCAATGCCTCGGTGGGTCGGAGCCCTCTAGACTGGGCGGGAGGGGATCGGGTTCCCCTTCCCGGCAGCAGCAGCGCCGTTGATGCCGATTCGGCTGGTTCTTGAGTGCCTCGGTCCTAATCCTCGCCATGTGGCTTGGCAGCTTCTTCCTTTCAGCGACTCTCCCAGTGGCTTACCCTCTTCCATCGGTACCCTTCGGCGCTTGTGTTGCAGCTAGCGTGTGTGTGCTCCGGCGTGATGTTGGTTGTGATCCATGGCAGGCCCGGACTTGAGCCCAACCTAGCTTTAGCTCCCGAGTGAGCGTCTCTACACTTCGACGGTTCGGCGCCTTCGAGCCTAGGTGAGGGGAAGGGTTCCCCTTCGGTGTTAGAGAAGGCATGTGTTGTGTCATCTCCAGTTCCTGGTTTTCAGTCATGTGCCCGACCTATTCTGGCGGCGGCATATCCTCGTGGCTTCTTCCGTAGTCGTTTCAGGGCCTTTGTGTAGTGGGCTTATCCTCAGTTAGCTGCACTTCAATGTAATTTTTGGTTCGCTGGTTGTAGGTGTAGCGTTGTAAGTTGTTCTTGTTTCTCCCTTGTATCCTTTAGCTGTTGCTTTGTTCGTGGTCTACTCTTGTAATCCTGGCCGCACTAGTAGAAAACGGGGCATTTGTCCCGGTTCGTAAGGGCCTTTAGTCCCGGTTCTTGAACCGGGACTAATAGGTCATTACTAATGCCTCCCCCATTAGTCCCGGTTCTTACGCGAACCGGGACAGATGGGCATCCACGTGGCCGCTGCGGGCAGCCCAGGCAGGGGGGGCCTTTGATCTCGGTTGGTGACATAAACCGGGACCAAAAGGCTTCCACGCGTAAGCAGCTGGCTGGAGCTGAGGTTTTTCTTCAAAAAAAGTGGCTGGTTTAGGGGTTTTGGGGGTTAATTTTAGGTTGTTATTATCTAGCTAATAGAGAGAAGTGTCCTCTTTTATATCTTCGTCCTTGGTTTACCAACGCTACTGCTATGTTCATTTCACCCACTGATATATAATAAATCATGCATGCTCGCATCATACATCATCATATATAATAACAAGTCCTACTAATCATGCATCATCATACAACTTCTACTCGTTATTAATAATAAGTCATACGATCATCATCCTCATAGTCATCGAACTCAACCCTACATAATTGTTCTTAGCACATGATCATCAGTATCAGGTAGGACCTAAACACCCTTAAGGTAAAATAGCATAAAACAATATAGACCCCGACTCTCCATTATGAAGAATGGAGATCATCCTGTCTCCAATTCTTGCGCTTCGCTTCCTTTTGCTTCCAAGAAGCTCATTACGATTGTCCATACATTTTTTCCATTCTTTGATTATCATGTCTCCACTTCTTTTAGAAATTCAGTATGGACAGTTGAGATTCGTAGGACCACCTGGTTGTATGTTGAAAACATCAAGGCGGCCGTGCGTATACATCAGATGAGGCACACAATCATTCGGGATTATCTGTTGAAAAACATAGTAATAACTTCGTAGTTAGCAATGATGTACTAGTTTTAGAAGTATGCAAAAAGATGCACGGATGTCGTAATAGTAAAAAATCTTACCAGGGTATCTCCATGGTAGTTACCGTAGTTCAACACGTGCACTAGTGGCACATATTGACCATAATGTTGAGGAGTTCAATTGCAGACATTGTAATTCTCAATATCGGTACAAAATCCTATCAGATGATTTTTCTCCTTATAACTTAATTTGGAGCCATTGGTGTAGTGAGTTTTGTCTACCATCTTCCGCACATTCTTTGAAGAATGAAAATAAGCTATCAATGGAAATAAGTTGTCAACTATTTTTAAATAAACAATATAAATTACTTAATAACTATGTTAAGCTCACATGGGAGGAAGAATTGGAGGTGTATCCACAAGGACCCAAATTTCCATATTATCTTGCTCGATTGTAGGATCACCAAGATGCATGGTGACAAGCATACCCTCATCAAAACCATACATCTTGCAAAGTGCTTCCCAATTTTTGCAACCAAAATGGGTTACACTCTCAGCATTGTACAACTTTACTTTAAAATCCACACCATGATGGGTCCTTAGGAGAATTTTTTTGGTTTCCATATTTTCATGGTCTTCAAAACCCATCCTCTCCAAGACATAGCGTCTTGCATAGCATGGGATAAGCTAGTCGAATTGGAAAAGATGAAAAATACACGTTAAAATAGTTGAAGTCGTGCTTAATTACGAAAAAAACTATTGTCGTCGTTGCGTACCGTATGAACATTGAGGGTCTCCTCGAGCTTAATGCTGAAGCGCCGATCTTCGTCCAGGTCAATGAACCTGTCGCACATACCTCGGTCGTCGTGGCACCAGTCGCACTCCCCCGGGTGGTTTTCGTCGTCCGAGTACGACATTTCCGGCCTATGTTCATAATTCAAATATTAAACTTGTACAATTAAATATATGTACTAAAAAACCTAAATTAGATCATTATTATTAATCACGGGTTGACTATCGGTGATGGTACGTAGCTCCTTTCATTCCCGAGTGCATTATTACACCAAATTGTCTAGCACATAGGAATGAAGTAGAAGCTACCCCCACGACGGCGTGGATGATGGAGGGGGCTCCTAGATTTCTGCATAGTGCTCTCCAATTTTAGTATTCAAAGTAGGATTACTTTTCCAATATGAGCATTCAATAAGCAAAACCAAATCATAAAATAAAATAGTATTGAAATTAGCATGCATTCAATTATAAGCAAAAGTACATCATCTCTTGTGTCCGTACATTGTCGAATATTATCACTAATACTCCTCGAATACTATTATACATATATCATCACTAATACAGCTAGAACCGTAGCGCCCGACGGGTATCGTCGCGGGCAGTGGACACCCAAAGATAAGGAACCATCACAGGATCATAGCTCCAGTGAGATCCCTGAAGAACCTGCCAGTTATTGTCGAACCTGCCCTCCAATGCGACCATGTAGCGACGGACGTGCTCGTCCTCCTCGCTGACACGGTGACGTACCACCTCCGCGGTGTCCGGAATCCTCGGCACCGTCACTGGCCCACGCGACCGCCATCAAACAAGGATCGGGTCAACAACGGGCTGCCTCCTCACCAACCTACGCCCCCCCCCCCCAAAGGTAGCACCTCCCAATACCAGTCTGGCGGAGCCCAGTCCCGAACATGGCCCTGATCAAGTAGGCCTCAACCGCCGAGTCGACGATGACGAGGATGCGGGATAGGCATTGCCGACGTCGATACGGGAACTACTTCTATATATAGTTAAATAAAGTAGTTTTATTAATTAAATCGACTAGTTCAACTACTAAGCACTTACTATAAATAAATAAAGTAGTACTTACTAAAAACAAACTGCTTCTATATATAGTAAAATAAAGTAGTTTATTAAATCAACTAGCTAGTTCAACTATATATGAAGCACTTACTATAAATAAAATAAAGTAGTACTTAATTACTAAAAATAAACTAGTTTAACTATAGTTCTATTATTTTTCTAACTAATTATATTAAACACTTTCTCTTCTTATTTTTTCCTTTTTCCTCTATTCTAAATATAAACATATTCATAAATGACTTCTATCATTCACAATTTTCCTATACATACACAATAAATTGACAAAGAAAATACTATGAACAAAAAAATCATTAAAATTCTATGAACAAAATTACAA
The DNA here is from genome assembly GCF_018294505.1 of Triticum aestivum. Taxonomy (NCBI): domain Eukaryota; kingdom Viridiplantae; phylum Streptophyta; class Magnoliopsida; order Poales; family Poaceae; genus Triticum; species Triticum aestivum. The sequence goes on along the minus strand of NC_057813.1, from coordinate 712,000,219 downwards.
CAGAAAAAAATTATAAAAATTCTATGAACAGAAAAATCATAAAAATTTGACATATTCGATCTTTGCATATATATGAACATACAAACATGCATATTCAACAATAATATCACCAAAAAAAATCTATTAATAGAAAAAAATCTAACACAATATGAACAAATTAATTACACAATACGAAAAAAAATCTAACAGAAAAATCTATGAATTACACATCTAAATTACTACACATCTAACAAAAGAATCTATGAACTACAAAAAAATCTAACAAAAAAATCTAAAAAAAATCTAACTCAATTAACTACACGTCTAAATTAACTACTACTAACATAAAATTAAATTAACAAAAATTTTGCTTACGGCGACGACGATGGGCAGGGG
>NC_057813.1:711993411-711999510 GCF_018294505.1 Triticum aestivum | reverse complement strand
CACGGGGCGCAGGGCGGGGGGCGGCGACGTCATCGGGGTGGCGCGAGACAGCGCGGGGTGACGACGGCGACGACGAGGCGGAGACGGACGGGCAGCCTGGCGGCGTCGGGCGGCGGGGAATAACGAACTAAACCAAATTTTTGCGAGTGCTGCTTATATAGGCAGAGCATTGGTCCCGGTTCATGGCACCAACCGGGACTAATGCACCCCTTTAGTCCCGGTTGGTGGCACTAACCAGGACCAAAGGCCTCTTTTCAGCAGCCCAAAGGGCGGGAAACAGAGACCTTTGGTCTCGGTTGGTGCCACAAACCGGGACAAAAGAGTGGCATTGATCCCGGTTGGTGCCACCAACCGGTACCAATGCGTCCCTTTAGTCCCGGTTGGTGCCACCAACCGGGACCAAAGGTCGTTTGCTGGAACTGGCGCTGTGTGGTGCTATGTTTAGTCCCACCTCGCTAGCCGAGAGGGGCTCGTGGTGGTTTATAAGCCCTGCCGAACCAACCACTTCGAGCTCCTCTCTACTGCAGGCTTACGAGCCTAAAATCACTCTCTGTGCCTGTGGGCCTATTGGGCCTACTGCGGGTCTGCATCCTGGCCCTAGTAATGGGTTTCTAGTCGTATGCAGGCCGTGGTGGCCCTGTAGGTGGCACTTTTTTTTAATTTTTTCCCAATTTTTTGCTTTCTTTTTTGTTTCTAATTACTTATTTATTTTCTTTTATGATAATTCTTTTTGCTATTAAAGTTTGTAACAAAATTCTAATTACTTATTTATTTTCTTTATGATAATTCTTTTTGCTTTTAATGTTTTGAACAAAATTCTAATTACTTATTAATTTTCTTTTATGATAATTCTTTCTGCTATTAAAGTTTGCAACAAAATTCTATATAATTTTAGTTTCAATAATACTAGAGGTTTATAAAAGCTTTTTAGTTGATTCCTTTAGTACCAGTTCTAAGGCTGTTACAAAGGCATTTTATTTGGTACAGGTTTTAAGGCTGGGGCCCCACGAGCACCTTTTAGTACCAGTTAGTGGCATGAACCGGTAAAAGAGTTTTTTAGTTGATTCTTTCTGCAGCTGTCTTTAGTCCCACCTCGCCAAGCGAGAGGCACTCACAGCGGTTTATAAGCCCTGAGTGTAGAGACGATGAAGGGAGAAGCACAGTGCTCACCTGCACGTTGGCCTGAAGCTAAGCAACATGCAGGTGAGCATTGCGCCTCTCTTTTATTTTGGCATGGTATCATCATTTCATCCACATAGCATATGCAAGAAAGTTGAGAGGATTACGGCAAAAACTAGATGCACTTCGTGTACAAAACGGACAATCAGGATTTCATACGGAAACTTGTCTGTTACAACATGCATTTCAAATGAACTACAAAAAGGTTCAAAGTTGGCATGGTATCATCATAATAGTTGTGGAGAAAGTCTTCACTTTTTCTTCGCTTGTGTCCTTTCCTTATTGCGCCATAACCATGGATAATCTTCATCATTTATCAGGATGCTTGGGTCAGCCTTGACTTTGAAGGAAGGAATTTCATGAAACTTTTCATAATCTTCGGATATGTCTTTCTTGCCCTCCACTCCCACAATGTCCCTTTTTCCTGAAAGAACTATGTGGCGCTTTGGCTCATCATATGATGTATTCGCTTCCTTATTTTTTCTTTTTCTCGGTTTGGTAGACATGTCCTTCACATAGATAACATGTGCCACATCATTGGCTAGGACGAACGGTTCATCAGTGTACCCAAGATTGTTCAGATCCACTGTTGTCATTCCGTACTATGGGTCTACCTGTACCCCGCCTCCTGATAGATTGACCCATTTGCACTTAAACAAAGGGACCTTAAAATCTACTCCGTAGTCAAGTTCCCATATGTCCACTATGTAACCATAATATGTGTCTTTTTCCCCTCTCGGTGGCTGCATCAAAGCGGACACCGCTGTTTTGGTTGGTGCTCTTTTGATCTTGGGCGATCGTGTAAAATGTATTCCCATTTATCTCGTATCCTTTCCAAATCATAACAGTCGAAGATGGTCCCCTGGACAATGAGTACAACTCATCACAAACAGTGTTTCCATCTTTGAGACGTGTTTCCAACCAACTGCTGAAAGTCTTGATGTGTTCACATGTAATCCAGTCGTCGCACTGCTCCGGGTGTTTGGAGCGCAGACTGTTCTTGTGTTCATCGACATAAGGGGTCGCCAAGGTAGAGTTCTGTAGAACTGTGCAGTGTGCTTGAGACCAAGAATATCCGTCCCTGCATATTATTGTCTCTCCTCCAAGCGTGCCTTTTCCAGTTAGTCTCCCCTCATACCGCGATTTAGGGAGACCTATCTTCTTAAGGTCAGGAATGAAGTCAACACAAAACCCAATGGCATCCTCTGTTTGATGACCCATGGAGATGCTTCCTTCTGGCCTAGCGCGGTTACGGACATATTTCTATAGGACTCCCACGAACCTCTCAAAGGGGTACATATTGTGTAGAAATACGGGGCCCAGAATGACAATCTTGTCAACTAGATGAACTAGGACGTGCGTCATGATATTGAAGAAGGATGGTGGGAACACCAGCTTTAAACTGACAAGACATTGCACCACATCACTCCTTAGCCTTGGTATGATTTCTGGATCGATCACCTTCTGAGAGATTGCATTGAGGAATGCACATAGCTTCACAATGGCTAATCGGACGTTTTCCGATAGAAGCCCCCTCAATGCAACCGGAAGCAGTTGCATCATAATCACGTGCCAGTCATGAGATTTAAGTTCTGAAACTTTTTCTCTGCCATATTTATTGTTCCCTTTATATTCGACGAGAAGCCAGTCAGGACCTTCATACTAAGCAGGCATTCAAAGAAGATTTCCTTCTTTTCTTTGGTAAGAGCGTAGCTAGCAGGACCTTCATACTGCTTTGGAGGCATGCCGTCTTTTTCGTGCAAACGTTGCAGGTCCTCCCGTGCCTCAGCTGTATCTTTTGTCTTCCCATACACGCCCAAGAAGCCTAGCAGGTTGACACGAAGGTTATTCATCACGTGCATCACATCGATCGAAGAGAGAACCTCTAGGTCTTTCCAGTAGGGTAGGTCCCAAAATATAGATTTCTTCTTCCACATGGATGCGTGTCCCCCAGCGTCACTCGGAACAGCTAGTCCGTCGGGACCCTTTCCAAAGATTACGTGTAAATCATTGACCATAACAAGTACGTGATCACCGGTACGCATGGCGGGCTTCTTCCGGTGATCTACCTCGCCTTTGAAATGTTTGCCTTTCTTTTGACATTGATGGTTGGTCGGAAGAAATCGACGATGGCCCAAGTACACATTCTTCCTGCAGCTTCCCAAGTATATACTTTCGGTGTCAGCTAAACAGTGCGTGCATGCGTGGTATGCGTTGTTTGTCTGTCCTGAAAGGTTACTGAGAGCGGGCCAATCATTGATGGTTACAAACAGCAACGCGTGCAAGTTAAATTCCTCCTATTTGTGCTCATCCCACGCATGTACACCGTTTCCATTCCACAGCTGTAAAAGTTCTTCAACTAATGGCCTTAGGTACACATCAATGTCGTGCCGGGTTGCTTAGGGCCTTGGATGAGAACCGGCATCATAATGAACTTCCGCTTCATGCACATCCAAGGAGGAAGGTTATACATACATAGAGTCATGGGCCAGGTGTTGTGATTGCTGCTCTGCTCCCCGAAAGGATTAATGCCATCCGCGCTTAAACCAAACCATACATTCCTTGGGTCACGTGCAAACTCAGCCCAGTACTCTCTCTCGATTTTTCTCCACTGCGACTCGTCAGCGGGTGCTCTCAACTTCCCGTCTTTCTTACGGTCCTCACTGTGCCATCGCATCAACTTGGCATGCTCTTTGTTTCTGAACAATCATTTCAACCGTGGTATTATAGGAGCATACCACATCACCTTCGCAGGAACTCTCTTCCTGCGGGGCTCGCCGTCAACATCACCAGGGACATCTCGTCTGATCTTATACCGCAATGCACCACATACCGGGCATGCGTTCAAATCCTCGTACGCACCGCGGTAGAGGATGCAGTTATTAGGGCATGCATGTATCTTCTGCACCTCCAATCCTAGAGGGCATACGACCTTCTTTGCTGCGTACGTATACTGTCAGGCAATTCATTATCCTTTGGAAGCTTCTTCTTCAATATTTTCAGTAGCTTCTCAAATCCTTTGTTAGGCACAGCATTCTCTACCTTCCACTGCAGCAATTCCAGTACGGTACCCAGCTTTGTGTTGCCATCTTCATAATTGGGGTACAACTTTTTTTTTGTGATCCTCTAACATGCGATCGAACTTCGGCTTGTCCTTTTGACTTTCGCATTGCGTCCTTGCATCGACAATGACCCGGCGGAGATCATCATCTGGCACATCGTCTGGTTTCTCTTGATCTTCAGCAACTTCCCCCGTTGCAGCATCATCGGGCACATCGTCTGGTTCCTCTTGATCTTCAGCAGCTCCCCTCGTTGCAACATCACCGTATTCAGGGGGCACATAGTTGTCATCGTCCTCTTCTTCTTTTCCGTCTTCCATCATAACCCCTATTTCTCCGTGCCTCATCCAAACATTATAGTGTGGCATGAAACCCTTGTAAAGCAGGTGGGTGTGAAGGATTTTCCGGTCAGAGTAAGACTTCGTATTCCCACATTTACTGCATGGACAACACATAAAACCATTCTGCTTGTTTGCCTCAGCCACTTCGAGAAAAATATGCACGCCCTTAATGTACTCGGAGGTGTGTCTGTCACCATACATCCATTGCCGGTTCATCTGCGTGCATTACATATAATTATGTGTGTCAAAATTAAGAAAATCAGACAAATATCTATCTAAAGTAAGAAAATCAGACAAGTATCATAAAGAAGATAAGAACAAGAGGCTCACCACGGTGGTGCCGGCGACGATACCGACGCGGGCGATCAACGGCGGTGGAAACAGGGACGGGGCGTGACGGGCCCCTAAATCTAGACAAATCTCAAAAAAAAAATGGAGTTCCTAGGTCGAGCTTCGAGAGGAGAAAGCTTAACTAGTGTGGCTCGGGCATTTCATCGAACACCTCATGTGCATAGGAGGTGAACTAGAGCACCCAAATGCCCTTTCCTCGCCGGATTGAAAAAACAGAGCACTGTGGAGTGCTCTGCCGCGGCGGTGGGTATATATAGGCAAGTTATTTGTCCCGGTTCGTGGCATGAACCGGGACTAAAGCCACCCCTTCTGTCCCGGTTCATGCCACGAACCGGGACCAATGGTTGTGGGCCAGCAGCGAGGACCATTGGTCCCGGTTCGTGGCTCGAACCGAGACAAATTGTTCTACACGAACCGGGACCAATGCCCACGAGGCCCCGGCCGGCCCCCTGGGCTCACGAACCGGGTCTAATACCCCCCATTGGTCCCGGTTCTTAAAGAACCGGGACTAATGGGCTGGCCAGGGCCGAACGGTAGCCCTGTTTTCTACTAGTGCCGGTTGATGGCTTTGTTAATTCAAAGTCGGGCTCCTCTGGAGCCTCCGTTTCAAAAAAAACAGTAGTGCTTATTAGTAATCAAGGCAAACTTTTTTTTCAGTTCCAAAAAGAAAAGGACCAAGTGCAAGAATTGGGACAGACAAGAAGCTTATTTCGGCATGATGCCATCGTGATGGATGTCATGCACAAGCCAGTCATCACACCGTATGAGTGGCATCGGCGAGCCGCTGCACGAGCGCCGAGCCTGGCGGCCGGCCGACCGAATCCATGCCGGCAAACTTTCGGCGGCGGCGACAGGACGAACACGTACCTGCATGCGGCAATGGTGCTTTGCCAGGGTTGCGCGGGGTGCTCCCCGACCATTCCATCGCTTGGCGCAGCCACCGGTGGCCGGAAAAGCCAAATCCGGCCACCCGCAATGAGCGGTCGCAGATCTGCAACTTTCCGGCCCGCTGACGCAAGAGGGGGTGGCGAAGGGCAACCTCGGGCATGTGGCGGCCTTTCGGCGTGATCCCGCCGGCTACTGTCGCCGGAATCTTGGGCGGTGGCATGGCGGCGGGGCGAGGGGGAGAGGGGATGTGGTAGGTGGGAAAAAACGCGGGCTGAAATGTC
>NC_057813.1:711973753-711993138 GCF_018294505.1 Triticum aestivum | reverse complement strand
GGTCAAGATTTTGCCGCACCCCTCAAAAATATTTATGGCCTGGACGCGTTTGCTAGGTCTGTTTGGGCGGGATTTTCCCCGCCGACCCGCATTTTGGCGGTTATTTTGCGGGCCGGGTCATTTTACGGGATCTGCTAGAGATGTTCTTAGGGCTGGAGCAGCATGGAACCACGGAGAGGTGGTGATCATTGTCGTTTTGGGTACAGTGCGTCAATTTTTTATCAGATCAGAAAAGGACTAACGCTCTCAGATAAACATAAGCAGGATCACGCACACCATTGATGCTGGTATTTGCGTACATCCGCATGTTTAATTTTGTAGACATATATGAAATGCCAGTATGACTGAAACTTGTGACGGAGCTCTTACCATCAATCGGATAGATTGCAGTAGGGAAAACAGAGGGACCTAAAGCAACTCTCAAGTTCAGCAGGTGAACAGACCGGAAAGCTGATCTCGTTCACATACAAAGATACTGCAGAGTGAACATCTACTGCTGAACAATCTACGTTTGGTGAAAACACACAGTGCAACCATAGCAATGGAAACCATAGGTTTAACTGATGACTAGGTTGAGTACATCAAATTCGATAGCTGAAGGACCATTCAGGAATTAACTATAACGGCGCACCACTTACAGTCATACATAAAGCTTCAGTACAGTGACAAAACAACACCTAGATAATCGGTTGAAGCAACAAAGCAAAATAATATGACCAGGTAACAGAGTTGGTCATCGTTGGAAAGGATGAGCTTGTCGATGCCCGCCATGGATCCAGACCAAACCATGGAAATTATCCTGAGAGGCGATTTTGCCAGCCGAGCATTAATCCTGCAGAGGAGGCAAATTGAAATAAGCTCCGGTTAGGATTGTAATGTGCTCCAAACGTAGAGCCATTGTATGAGTAAATTTGCTGCCGTTGGTAGACAAGGAAATACATAGTAAAAGCAGAGAAGAAATATACCAAAGTGCTCCTTGAACAGAATTGAACCTAGACACTATATTTTATGGACAGTGAAATTCAGATGGGACAACCAACTCTATGTAACATGGAAACTATCTTTTTGCTACCGGATACAGATGCAACATCGATACAGAAGATTGCATAAAATGGGCTGCTAAGGAAGGTAGTCTGCATAAAAACATTCAAACCATTTATTGCCCACTACACCATTAAGCTTCTGCTCCCTCCGTAACAAAATGTAAGAGGTTTTTTATGCCCTATACAAAACCAAAAAATGTCTTATATTTTGTCAGGGAGTATTTGATAAATATATGAGGGTTTGCCCACACAAATATGTATCAGATAGATGGCCTATCCATGCTACATTTGAACCACATTAGAGATTTAGCACGACATGAAAAAACTAACGGCTTGACTTTAGGTTTCGATGAAACTTACGAGGATTAGTAGTTATGTCCTTGTTGCATCTAGAAGCATGCTAATCAGGAATGCAAAACATACTCACCGGAGCTAAGATAAACATAGACTTCCACAGAAGAACAAGCCTTGAAGATGTTATATAATTTTGTGCATCCATAGTTACTTGATGAGGCCTCGTCTGACAGCTTGACAATCATTCGTTTGAGGATTGGCGCACATTTACATATCAGCTTCATGAAATCAAGTTCATGATCATCTCCTCCGAAGCCATTGATCTCCACTTCTTCGAGAGCAGTCAAGGATATGGTGTTTGATCTCCAGCCCTCGGGTTCACAAGGACAATCAAATGGGCATTCTTCATTCACCTAAAGGTAAAAAATTATATGTGAACTATTTACTAGAGAATGTAATATTGGGGGAGAGAAGCAGAGTAGAAAATTACCATTGTTTTCTCTAGGGCGATCCTGAGCCTCCGCGTAGCACAACGAATTCGATTCATCCCTAGGAGATGAAAGACGAGTGCTCCAAAACCATGTCCGTTTGTTGCGAGACGTAGCTCCAAAACAGAAAACTTGACAATCATATGCTTCTCTATCTCCTCTGTAAAGGCGTCCATTTTACCGTGAAAAAAAGACAGTCTCTGAAAAAACAATTTGGCAGTATCAATGTGCAGAAAATTGATAATCGGAGAATGCAGAAAATTCATAGTTTGAGAATGCAGAAAATTGAGCAGGAGAAGGGACGAACGGCGTAAGCATCGATGTGCAGCGAATGGAGCTGTCCTTGTCCCTCTGCCGTCATTAGTGTCACCTGCTGGAGTCGCCAAAGATCAAACATAACACGCACCCTGAAGTAGCAGTTCCACCAAACCATCTCCACCACGGGTGCCAAGACGGAAATGTCACCCGGAGTGGAAAAGGATATGATTAATTGCTTAAGCGCGGGGGTTTCGATGTCGATAGTTTCTATCTGCTCGCCATGGCCCTCCAGGAGAAGCTCCTGCAGCGACGCCGATTTGACCGTCAGGTCGCCCTTATTGAAAGAAACCCAGGCGAGGCAGAGCTTGCGCAGGCGTGGGCAGCAGGAGAGCAAGCGGTCAATGGCAACGGTGCAGTACGAGAGGGACAGCGTCTCGAGTGCGGCAAACTCGGCGCCGGCTGGCACGCGGAGGAAGACGTAGCGAAGGTTCAGCACGATGGAGGTGGCGCGTTGGAAACAAGGCAGGTTGACGACGAGGGAGCCGTGGATTAACCCCGAATCGGAGGGGATCTCAAAGACGAACTTCTCCGGCTGGAGCAGCGCCGCTGCGCAGAGCAGGGACTTGACGCTGGCCTCGTCGGCGGGCTGGTCCTTAGGGAGGCGCTGGGGGATGCGGATGTCGAGGAGGCGAACAGCGGGCGGGGGACGAGGGAGGCGGCCGAGCGCCGCTTCGAGCGAGCGGTACGGGACGTCGCGGAAGACGATGTGGCGGAGGCGGACCCAGAGGCTGCGCCACCGGCGGGAGAGGACGCCCGTGCGCACGACGGCGGCGGCGCAGTGGAGGCGGTCGAGGACGAGGATGAGCAGATCGTCGGGGAGCGCGCTGATGAGATCCCGTCCGCCTCCTCCAAGTGCTAGCAGCCGGGCGGAACGCCGGCGAACCCCACAACGCCGCTGCATCTCTCGTAGCTCTCGTCTCGAAAAACCCCAACTTTCCCCTCCAACCAAATTACTAGCTGCCAATGGAGTAACCACGGGTAGGCAGTGAGCCAGCGACTACTGTCCTACTTTTATTTACTGAGGAAGGGGTTAAGTGCTGCCATTACTGCGAGCTCTCGGAAATGACAACAACGCCGCCTCGTTTCACAACCGAACTTAATTGGAAGTTCATATTTTTTGACTGTAAGCAAACTTGTCAGTTGTGACCTTTACCTTTTACCCGCAAAAAAAAAAAAAAACCTTTACCTTCTTATTTTTTGGTTGTGACACCTTGGACCCACTTTTCAGTGTTGACTGTGCACACTACGACCGGTTTATTTTCTCATCTGGTTTTCTTCAGTTTTAGTTTGCCTGTAGACCGGCGCCGCCAAGCGGAGGTGAGTCTCAAGTTTGACGCGTGCATTGCGGGTGCAGGCTCGTCAGGAAAAAAAACTGGCGGTCGCCGGTTTAGAGGGATGGCAGGGCGGCGCAAGTGCAGCAGTGGGCAACGATGGGGGAGGGTGGTGCAGTGAGGCAGACGGTTGTGCCGGTCGTACGTGGGGTGGTTTTGGGAAAGAGATGAACATGAGGGCAGGAGGTCGAAGGTGATCTAGCCATTCATCTTGCATTCAATGACTCAGAGCGGATCAACTGCCCCAAACGACTAATACATAGACATGTCCCTTAAGTTTTGCTCTCGCTTCCATGGTGCGTGAAGCGGGTGTGGCCTTGCCTCGCGTTCTGTCGTCACTGATTGTTCATCTTACCCACCTCGACCTTCTTTCAAGCCACCGCCTTCCTCTCCACCCCATCCTTCTTCACCTCCATCGGTGGCACCAGGTCTGCGGGGACGAATTCCATGTAGAGCGTTGCTGTCTTGCCACACCGTCGTTCCTATTGGCAAGTGTGGTGAATGGGTGGTCGTTGTCCGGCATGATGAGCAGCAGGTTGTGCTCTTATGTCTCACCTGAAGCTACCGGTATAACACCTGGCATGGTCCAACCACTTTGGGTGCCCCGTCCTACTACCTATAGGGATCCACCACGCAATTGGTGGCCTCAATCAATCCAAAGGGTTGAAACCATATGGAGCATAACACATTTAAGGAAGCCCAAACCCAATAGGCACATCAAAATTGTGTACCAACTCTCAAATTTGAGACCTCAGTTGATTGAGAAGGCTCCAAAATGAAAGAGTGACGTTAAAGATGTTTGCATGTGAGGGAAGAAAGGGAAGACACCTAACTGAACGGAGAGACAAATCACCAGCTGCACGCACGGAGCTGGATTTTCTTGTGTCGTGTGCTAGCTAGTCGGGCAGTAGATCTAGTGCCCTTTGCCCCATCTCTTCTCCTTCCTCTCCCTTTCATCTAGGATTTTGGTGACATGGCACATGCTATAGCCCACTAAATAGGACTTATTAGAGTTTCCATGACTCTACATTAAATATACTTAGGAACATGAGATATACAATGATTTAATAAAGATGAGGTCAAATCATTTTCTTATCAATGTCGGTACAAGTTTGCTCCATCGGAGACCCTCCATGTAATTGGTTCTTGGAAAGAAAACCCCACCCACCTCCCGCGTCGCTTCCGACGGCGATTGGGAGGGAACCCTAACCGATGTCAGGCTCCTCCGTCTCTCAGCCTCCTCCTCCCTGTCCACCAAAGGGTGTGACCGGGCAAAGCCTGGCCGACGTCTACAGAGCTTCTCGCTAATATCTCCATCAATTCAGAGGGTTGAAGAAACCATACCATGCCACAAAATAATATGAAAGAAGATGTCAAAGTTGCTGCACTAATAGCCTGCCAATATCTCTCCTTGAAAGATACACTAATTGCAAGATTGGAATGAAACCAACAGATCCGAGGATGCAATCTATCACATACCCTTCGTCGGTGTCGGATTGGACGTTGTCGAGGTAGTACAAGACCAGAGAGGCCTTATTCCAACATGCAATCGTTGTTGCCACCTTGTCGATGTCACCAGAGAGACAAAAAACCTGAGAAAAAGAAAACAAGACAGATAAGTCCCCACTCCTCTTGCCGCCAATGAGGCTACCGGAGGTGGAAGATAAGAGGGACCGAAGCGACGGTGTGTAAGAACGTTGTTGCAGCGGCTAGGGTTGAGAGTCATGTGCATTTTTTTAGGGATACTCTTCCCAAATGCCACTCCCGCTGAACAAGACACGCGAGTTGTTTAGCACTTGTTCTCCTCAAAATACCCCTTCTGTTTTGTGCTAAATATAAGTCGTCCTGCAATGCATATAGCTACTTTAATTAGCAGCAATTTTCTAGGCTCAGTGTGTCGAGACATGTGTGTTGCTGGGCCTGCATGTAAGGGTGTCATTGGTTGAAGGTTCTTTTGTTTTTATTTTTAGTATTTTTGTTTTTCAATTTTCATCTTTTTATTCGTTTAAAATTTCCTTTCTCCACTTTTTTACTCATGAACATTTACAAAAAATTGTGAACATTTTTAAATCCTTGAATTTTTTTTTAAATTATTGAACACTTTCTAAAATTTATGAATATTTTAAAGTTCACAAACCTTTTAAATTTTGCAAACACTTTGAAAATGTATCAAATTTATTCAATTTTTTTAATATATTCTAATACATGGATATTTCAAAAATTATTGAAAATATTTTAAAATTCATGGTTTTAGAAATTGGCAATATATTTATAAATCCAAAAACACCTTTTTATTTAACGAACTTCTTCAAAATAAAAAGGTAACCAATCTTTTAAAGTAGAAATAGAGCAAGCTAAAAAATGCTAAGCGAGCAAGTGAAGCAGGGAGTCGAGCTGAGCTAGACTCCTAATTGGCACCAATTAAGATAACTCATGCACAAACTATATAGGCCAGCCCAGTTGGGTTTTTTAAAGTCCGGGAAAGAAATCAAATTCAAGAACACCTTTTGAAATCTGAGAACATTAATTCATGAGCAACTTTAAAATTTTGAGAACATTTTTTGAGTCTTGATTATCTTTTGAATTCAGGATCAATTTTCAAATTTATGGATATTTTATGAACTCATGGTACATTTTCAAATTCATGAACTTTTTTTGAAATTCGAAACACATTTCAAAATGAAGAACATTTTATTAATTTTGGAACTTTTTTGAAGTACGATATTTTTTAATCCGTTAATATTTTTGAAATCTAGAACATTTTAAAATTCATGAACATTTTTGTAAATCCGAGATCATTTTTAAAATTTAAAATACATTTCAAAATTCTAGGATAATTTTCAAATTAATGATTTTTTGAAATCCGAGAACATTTTTGAATTCATGATATTTTAAAATTTTGAAACATTTCCAAAATTTAATACTTTGGTTGAAATCTCGAACATCTTTAAGAAAACAAAAACAAAAACAGAAGTAAATAAACACCAAAATAAAAACAAAGGAAAAAGTTGCGCTCTACCAAACAACGTACGCAATTGCTCGTTATCTGCCGAGCTTCGCGCAGACTAGGGCGCTCTTCAAACTACCAACCATAGCGAGGATCGAGCATAGGTATAAAAAAAGAGGCCCCAAAAAAGGGGGCGATGCTAGGCACCGGCTGACCAGCCAGATTTTCAGCCAGTTGCCTAGCAGCTATCCAATTTGGGGACACAAACCAACAAATCAGCTTCATATCCGTTTCCTCCCCCCCCCCCAACCTCGAAGCATGGCCAGCTCACCGGTGCTCGCCGGTTGCAGCATCGGTGCCCACTAGTCCGCCCTATGCAGCAAATCGGGTTGCCAGACCCATTAAAAAAATTGGCCTGTCGATCCCTACCATTCGTCACCACTGAAACTATGTCGTAAAGCCGTCGCGGTAGCCGGTTGCGGCAATGGTGTGTTTCATAATATCTAGCATGGTCGTGTGCTCAATGGTGTCGAAGGCCTTTGTAAAGTCAAGCTTTAGCAACATGATCTCGCGCTTCGATTTTTGGCAAAGATGTATATATTGAAATGCCCAAGCGAGACAGTCTTGTATAGAGCGACCCTTCAGGAAGCCATATTGGTTGCGGTGGACCACTTGTAACATAATTTTCTGAAGACGATTTGCGAGAAGCTTGGTGATCATTTTAAGACAACAATTGAGTAATGTGATCGATCGGTAATCATTAACTGTTGAAGGCGAACTGATTTTTGGAATTAGGGTAATGAGGCCTTCATTGATACTTTCCAGGTTTAAGGTGCCTTCATAAAATTGGTTGCATAGCTCGTACATATCATGTTTAATTATATGCCAGCAAGTCTTGAGGAAAATTCCACTGAAACCATCCAGGCCGGGCGCACGACCACTAGGCATGTCTTTGATCACTGCATCTATTTCTTTAGTGGTAAAGGGCATAGTAAGAGAGTCAAGGCCAGGGGTGGGTGTTATGAGAGTAGGAAGATCAAACCTCATCTGTGGGGGCGCAACAGTTCCAATTCTCTCTTTATAAGCGTGAAAAAGTAGTGATTCTTTGCCATTGTGATCTTCAACACATGTACCACATGGTGCCAGTAGTAATGAAACATTGTTCTTTCTGAATCTTTCTGTGGCTAGAGCTTGGAAAAACTTCGAGTTTTCGTCACCGAATTTGACCCATCTAATGGTGCAACATTTTTTCCAGTACTGTCGTTGATAATCAAGAAGTCTAAGAAGATGCTTCTTAATTATATTCCTGAAGTTTGCCTCCGGCAAGGTGAGGTTCCTTTTATCTTCAATATAATCAAGTTCCTTAAGAGTCTTGTTGGAGTTTGCAATGGCAATGGAAAGTTTAGAGATATTCTTACTCCAGATCTTGAGCTCATGCCGCAAGTGTTTAAATTGCCGACAAAGAGTTGTTGCTGCATTGGTGGACTTAACTGGTTTGGCCCAAGCCTTTTGGACGAATTCCATGAATCCCAGATGTAAAACCCAATAAGCTACAAAATGGAACAGTTTGGTCCTGGGTATTTTGGTTTCTATGTTAACGATACAAGGTGTATGGTCATACATGGGTTTACCTAGTGGTTTTACCAGTGTGTTGGGATAGGCAGATGTCCAATGGATGGAGGTGAGAAACCAATCAAGTTGTTCCAAGAGCGGGTCCTTCTGCATATTGCTCCAAGCAGTGCTTCATGCTCAAGTTCAACTCCTAAGGTTTAATAGGATGGACACCTTAGTATTGTCAGGAAAACAACAAGTGTAAACTTGGAAACTAGGGGGAATAGAACTTTAAGCATGCTCAGACTGGGGTAGTGAGAGGATGGGTGACCGGCCGAGAAGCAGGCTGGTGTAGTGAGAGGATGGGTGACCAGCCGGGAAGTTACACAATTTGGAATAAGTGGTTCATACTTGAGCAGTGATGAGGGGTGATTAGAGATTAAATTGTCAAATAATTCAGAAATTTTAAAATTCAAAAAAAATTCAAAAAAAATCATTTTTTCAAAATAATTCAGAAAAACAAAAATTCAAAAAAAAATCTTTAGTCCCGGTTGGTGTTACCAACCGGGACTAAAGGTGGAGCTCTAGACAACGGCCACATGGAGATCCTTTAGTCCCGGTTCGTAAACAAACCGGGACTAAACATTTGGGCTTTAGTCTCGACCCTTTAGTCCCGGTTCCGGAACCGGGACTAAAGGCGTGTTTTCTACTAGTGACAATGGAGGAGGGCGCCGCACACGGCTAAGAGATTGTCGTCGTTATGTATGGCGCCCTCCTCCCACATATATATATAGGTGGGGGAGATGGGAGAGGCCAAGGGGTGCCCCAAGTACAGCCGAATCCTACTTGGGGTCTTCCCCAAGCCACACCCCCCTTTCTTATTTGAGTGCGGGGGGAAGGCATGGGGGAGGAGGCACCCCCCCTTCTTTTCACTCATGAGGATGGAACGGAAGAAGGGGCCACCCCTCCCCTTTCCTTCCCGTAGGGCCGGCCAGCCAAGGAGAGGGGCGCGCCAGCCCCCTAGTGGGCTGGTCTGTCCCCCCCCCCTGGCCCATTAGGCCCACACACTTACCGGGGGTGTCTGGAACCCCTTCCAGCGACCCAATGACTACCCGGTGCACTCCAAAACTATTTCGATGTCCGAATACCACCGTCCTATATATCAATCTTTACCCCTGGGCCATTCTAGAGCTCCTCGTCATGTCTGTGATCTCATCCACAAAATTCGGTCACCAAAGCATATAACTCATATAACAATATATCGTCAACGAACGTTAAGCGTGCGGACCCTACAGGTTCGAGAACTATGTAGACATGACCGAGAAACCTCTCCGGTCAATAACCAATAGCGGAACCTGGATGCCCATATTGATTCCAACATATTCTACGAAGATCTTTATCGGTCGAACCTTATGACAACATACGTAATTCCCTTTGTCCATCGGTATGTTACTTGCCCGAGATTCCATCGTCGGTATCTTGATACCTGGTTCAATATCGTTACCAGCACGTATCTTTACTCATTCTGTAATACATCATCTCGTAACTAACTTCTTAGTCATTTGCTTGCAAGGCTTATTATGACGTGTATTACCGAGAGAGCCTAGAGATACCTCTCCGGTACTCGGAGTGACAAATCCCAATCTCAATCCATGACAACTCAACAGACACCTTCGGAAATACCTGTAGAGAATCTTTATGATCACCCAGTTACGTTGTGAGGTTTGATAGCACAAAAGGTATTCCTCCAGTATCTGGGAGTTACATGAGCTCATGGTCGAAGGAACATGTATTTGACATTCAAGAAAGTAGTAGCGATAAACTAAACAATCATATGCTAAGCTAACAGATGGGTCTTGTCCATCACATCATTCTCCTAATGATGTGATCCCGTTATCTAATGACAACACATGTCTATGGTTAGGAAACCATAACCATCTTTGATTAAAGAGCTAGTCTAGTAGAGGCTTACTAGGGCCACGGTATTTGTTTATGTATCCAGACATGTATTTAAGTTTCCCGTCAATACAATTCTAGCATGAATAATAAACCTTTATCATGATTAAGAAAATATAATAATAATCATTTTATTATTGCCTCTAGGGCATATTTTCGTCAAGGGGTGGGGGCTAAGCATAAAATATGGATGTTTTGGGGGGGAGGCAAAAGGCTATGCTTGTCCTAATTTGCTCTCCCTAAAAAATAAATCTTCACATAATGTAATGTAGACCGGGGGGCATGGCCTCTGCAGCAATCAACATAGCTCTGTCACTGCATGGCACAGAATAATACGGAAGAAGATGTCAAAGTTGATGCACTAATAGCCTGCCAATATCTCTCCTCGGAAGACACACTAATTGCCAAGATCTGAATCGAACCAACAAATCCGGGGATGCAACGTCTCACATAACCTTTATCAGTGTCGGATTGGACACCATCGAGGTAGTAAGAGACCAGAGAGATCTTATTCCAACACGCAAACGCTGCTGCCACATTGTCAATGCCACTAGAGAAACGAAAATCTAAGAAAAAGGAAAAAATGGACGAGTCCCCACTTCTCTTGCCACCGATGAGGCCACCGGCGGCGAAAGAAAAGGGGGGGGGGGGGCGAAGCGACAGCTGCATTTTTTTAGGGACACTCTTCCCAAATGCCACTCACACAAAACAAGACATGCCACTTGTTCTCGTCAAAATTACATCTTTGTTTTGTGCTAAGGCTGGTCATAGTGGGGAGTAACATAGACTAGTAACATGCATATTTTACTAGTCTATGTTACTACCTCCATAATGGTAACATATAGATGATAACACGCAAGCCTCATTAATTGAGCTATAGACTCATTTACCTCGGGGTGTGTTATGTTATAGTAACTAGTATCTCTCTTCTCATTAACTCCATGCCACATAAGTAAAATTGTCTTGGAATGTGTTATGTTACTACCTAAGTTACTCCCACTATGACTAGCCAAAATCTATGTTGTCCGCAAATGCATGCAACTACTTTAATTAGCAGCAATTTCCCAGGCTCAACCACAGCAACGTTTTTTATTCTATCGATTTTTCTGAGGGGATTTTATTCTATCTACTAAGATACTAAGCTCCCTAATTTTTTAGCCTCCTACTACGTCGAGAAATGTGTGTTGCTGGGCCCGCCTGTAAGGGTGTGTGTGTCGTTGGTTAGAGGTTATTTGATTTTTTAATTTTAATATTAACTTTTTTCATTTTCTTCTTTTTTTCCTTATTCCACATTCTAAATCATTGACCATTTTAAAATTCATGAATATTTTTAATTTTTACTTAAATTTTAAAATTTGCTAACATTTTTTAAATGTATGAGGTTTATTAAAAAAATTCGATACATGGATATTTTAAAATTTTTGAAAATATTTTAAATTTCATGTTTTTAAAATTTTAAATATTTTATTAATCCAAAAACACCCTTTGATTTAACGAACTTCTTCAAAAATAAAAAGATAGCCAGCCTTCTTTTGGATTAGTTTGAATTGCTTACCACGTGTGCCACGTGGTAAGATAGCCAACCTTTTATAAGGTAGCACTGGAGCTCGTTCAAAAAATGATAAATGAGAAAGTGAAGCAGGGAATCGAGTTGAGCTGGGCTCCTAATTGGCGCCAAATGGGATAACTGGTGCTCATGCACGTAATATATGGGCCAGCCCAGTTGAATTTTTAAGGTCCGCGAAAAAAATCAAATTCAAAAACATTAATTCGTGAACAAATTTAAAATTTTAAAAATATTTCTGAAACCATAATCACTTTTTGAATACAGGAACAATTTTTAAATTCATCGACATTTTCTGAACTCGGGGTACATTTGCAAATTTAATAACATTTTCTGAATATGGAAACAAGTTTCAAATTGAAGATCATTTTTTTATTTTGGATTTGTTTTAAAAAATCTGAGATTTTTTTATCCGATAATCTTTGTTGAATCTGGAACATTTCTAAAATTAGTGAACAAGTTTTTTAAATCCGAGATCATTTTTAAAATGTAGAACACCTGTTGAAATCCTGGAATAATTATAAAATTCATTTTTTTTAAATCCAACAACATTTTTGAATTCATGAATTTTTTAAAATTTCAAACATTTTTAGAATTTAATACTTTGGTTCAAATCTTGAACATTTCTAAGAAAGCAAAAAAGGAAAAACAGAAGTAAAAAACACCAAAATAAAAACAAAGAAAAAAGTTGCGCTTTGCCTGACAGCGTACGCTATTGCTTGTTATCCGCCGAGCTTCATGCAGACTTGGAGCGCTCTCCTTTTTCCTGGCTCGATTAATTGGTGTGTGCCGCGAGTCAAAGCACAAATAGGCTGCTCTCTCTATCTCAGCGATTTCACAGCGATATAACAGCCATGACTGAATTTGCTGCTCATGCCCATGACTGAACTTGTGGGTCTGTTAGTTGAGCCATGATCTGTGGTTTTGTCAAGATAAATGTAGAAACTCTCTCGGGTTTCACATGAGCAATTGCACGAGATAATAGAGGAAACTATATTTCTGCTGCTTCGTGGTTTATTCCTCATGTGAACAATGCCACTAAAGCAGAATTGAGTGTCATTAGCGAAACATTGGTCACTGTTATAGAGTGTAAAAATCTCAGTTCTGAATTTGCAAAGGCTCTTTTATTAACTGCTTCCGGGAGGCAAACCAAGCTGCAGATTGCTTAGCGAAACATTGCTTTAGCTCCAGATCTTCTTCTTTCTGGGAATCCTCGATCCCGGACTTTATTTCTCATCTTATTGTAAACCACTTGGCTAGTATATGAGAAATAAAGTCTTGTTGCTTAAAAAAAAACTGGACCATGATCTGTTGACACAAGCATAGTCAAATATGATTCAATATCACACATATATTTATCACAGTTTCAAAGCACATGGTTCTCATGAGTTCGAGAAGATTAATTAATTCCAAGGAACCGCAAAATGAAGAACCAATATGTCATTTTTTGCATCGACATAAATATGAGATAGCCTACAATCAGATTGCCAGTTTCACAAGAAGCAAAATATAGTGAAGTATGTAAAGAGAAACTCACAAGCAACCATAGCTAATTCACCATACAACACTTGTGCCATTCCTCATGAAACCATAATTATCACTAACGTGAGACATTTTCATGGCCAAATTCCAAACAGAGGAGCAAATCCGTCATCTGTCATTCAGCTCATGTTCGGTGCTGTCAGTCCTTCCATCGACGACTCGTTGTCCATTGCTCTTACACCCAGACCTCCCGATAGCTTCTTTTAAAGGAGAGGTTGCAGGCTGCATAACACCAAGGAAATTGTGAGAGTGCAATGGTGTGAAGCTGAAAGACCAAATGTAAGCATGGAGTTTAAGATTCAAGAACCCAGAACAAGATGTGTCGAGTCATGTCAAAATCCCCCCAAAAAAGAGAAGAGGCAGCATAAGTGTTTCAGCGAGGATTATGGGAACAGCTAGTAAACCAAAAGGGGGATTGTACGGACAGCTAATGCAAAACGGGGAACTCTTAACTAGGTGTTCACTTTGCAAAGCGAAGTGCTCTGTTGAGCTGAGACTGAAATTTCATGCAGAAGAAGCTTTTGTATTTTCAAGCTGCCCCTTTATAAAAGCCTGGCTTGGAATTACCATATTCGATAAACCATATCTCATTACGAAGGTAACTTCAGTTCATTTCAATAGTTCTCATAGAGTGGATACGAGATTAAAGACTTGAGAAAATAATCCTCCTAGAATGGTCGGCCAGTTTCACGAATCTAAGTTATACAAATACAAACCTAAGTTCTACAGCAACAGATAGTTCTGACGCCTGGCACAGAAAAAATACAATGGTTCTTTTTGGCATCACAAAATAGTTCTCATGTGGTTATTATTAAGCTTCTTCGATCCACTCGAATAGGCCTCTTGAGATCTATGCTCGCATCCATAGCAATCCAAACTGAATCACCAAGCATACAGTGTATGTGGTTAACACTAACTTTAACTTGGGGGATTTCTCACTAGATTGATACTGCATATCAAACTAACAAATTCTACAATCTCGGGAAAATTTCACCTGCCTTTTGCATGATCCAGAGCAGCGAAGCACCAAAATGGCTCAGCCAATCAGTCCTCCCACGCTCCAAGAAGCTTGTCGACCATCTCCACCGTCTTCTTGGACTCCGGCAGCCGCATAGCCTCCTCCAGCGCCCACGCCTCCTCGACCCTCGCGTCCTGCAGCATCGCGTCCCGCACCGCCTCCTGCAGCTCCTGCGGGGGCGGAACCCCGTCGGCGGCCATCTCGCCGAGTGCGACGAGCGCGCTCTTGGGGTCCCCGAGCCTGCAGAACCCGGCGACGGCGATGCCGTAGGTGGCGGCGTCGGGCCGGCGCGGGGAGTCGGGGCGGCAGAGCCAGCGGAGCACGGAGGCGGCCTCGCGGGCGCGGCGCATCGCGAGGAGGTGGCCGAGGAGCGGGGTGGCGAGCGGGAGCGGCGAGGGGCGGACGGGGTGGTGGCGGAGCGCGGTGAGGAGGGCGAAGGCCGGGGTGAGCGTGGGCAGGGAGGCGAGGTGCTCCGCGAGCGGGGGGAACGGGAGGCGCTCCGGGGAGCCCGGCAGGAGGAGCGCCGCGGAGAGGAGGCGGCCGGCGGCGGGGACCTGGCCCTCGGAGATGAGCCGCGGGATGAGCGCGGAGATGGTGTCGAGCTCGGACGGGGAGAGGGGGGAGGGAAGGGGCGCTTCCCTTGTGCAGAGGCCGCGAAGGAGACGGCGGAGGACGGCCGCGCCGGCGTGCGGCGGCGGCGGCGGCGGCAGGAGCCGGAGCGATACGCGGGGAAGCGACATCTTTCGGGGCTTGCGAGGGAGTTGGGCCGGGAGAGGGAGAATGGCTCCGCGGTTTATTTTTCTCTTTCAAAAACCGCTCAAGGTCAATATTCAATAAAACAAATCCTTACAAAAAGGACGCGAATATAATGAACATGGTTAACACTTACAAATAGTAAATCGAAAAAAAAGTAGAAGCAACCAAATCTACTTTTTTATAGCGTGCATAGTCGACCCGTATACTCGCGTATGAAGTTTCACGAACAAATGACATCTGTAGTCATCTGGAAAAAAATGACAAAATCGACACTATGCTAAAAAAACACTATTTGATACTCCCTCCGTTCCAAAATAGATGACCCAACTTTATACTAGCTTTAGTACAAAGTTGGGTCATCTATTTTGGAACGGAGGGAGTAGATAGTAGTGATGTTTGAATTGTATTTTGTTCACTATGAATATCATGGGTGTCGGTACTTCACCAAACATCACGCGCGAGTAGAATGGTGGTCCAAGTTTGATATCCCAAAATTTCAGATTTTAAAAAATATTATTAGTATTTTTTCGAATTTTACTATTCACATGGGTGTGTGTGGAAGCATGTTGACCTTTATATTTTCATTACAAAAACTTCGGTACAAGAATATGAAGCTTCTTAAACAATCTAGGGTTGTTTGGATTGTGACCATTTTTACCATATATTGCCACATGATTTTTGCCACACTTGCCTTAGTTGAGTTGCTCAAATTGCCAGTCCCTCCCACTAGTGTTTTGCTTCGTTTATTTTCTTCTATTTTCCTTTATTTTTTCTTTCTTTTCTCATTGGATTTTCTTTTTCCTTCATTACGCTTTGTTTGTTTATATTTTCATTGGTTTTCTTTTGTTTTTTCTTTCCTTGTTATATTTCTTTTTGTTTCTTCCTTGGTTTACTTCGTATTCTTTGGCTTTCTTTAATTTTCTTCTTTCTTATTTTTCATTTTTAATCATGCCTTTTTTAACACATGTCAACTTTTCTCAATGCAGAATTTACTATTTTAACGCACACATTAAACATTTTTTGATACACTTTGGAATTATTATAAATAGTTGACATACAATTTTTAAAGTACATGTTTTCAGCACCTTTTGAAATACACAGTAACATTTTCCAAATACACGTTGTACATTTTTATGAACTACACAAATATTTCTTTATATTCTATAAACATTTCAAAATTTTCATGGTTATTTTTTTGGAAACACTTGAATATTTGTTTAAAATTTTAATGTTTAATTTTAATGTAAATAAACAAATTTTACCTACCGAAACATTTTTACATTTTTAAACCATTTTTTGAAATGGCAGAACATTTTCAAATCACCGGATTTTTTTATTTAAATGTGACATACATTTTTTAATGCTATGCAACATTTTTACATCCCACAACCATTTCTTACATGGTATTTAATTTTACTGGAAATATCTTAAACATATTTTTGAAACTCGTGAACATTTTTTAAATTTAATGTACATTTTTTTATACTTATGAGAACATTTTCTGTTCTTGTATAAACATTTTTTAAGAGTAACGTACATTGTTTAAACATTTTATATTTTTTAAATGTCACAATAAAATTTTGCACACATGGTTAACATTTTTCTATACACACTTAACATTTTCGAATATATGATTAAAAAATTAAAAGGTTTATGTGAAGTTATTTTATTATATATATATATTGATTATTTCTAAATATAAATAATAATAAAAATAAAGCAAAAAATGTGAAGAAAAAACAAAAAAAACAAGTGTGGCATCCACATGTGCGTGGTTACTGGGCCGGCCGAGCAGCGGCTTCCTACAGGCGACCCTGTGCCAGGAATCGCTTTTGGCGGCACATAGGTGCACCTGGGAAGGAGCATCTTTCGGGCTTGTGGGGTTGGGCTGGGAGAGGGAGAATGGGCCGGAGGTACACTGTATCTTCGCGGTGTATTTTTTTTTCTTTCTAAAAAGGCCTAAGGTCATATATCCAATAAAACTAGTCCTTTAAAAAACATCTGTACAAGAATATGAAACTTCTTAAACAATCCATCACCGCCTCACCATGAGCAAAGTTTGTTGCTGCCTTTGGCCTCATCTTACTGGAGGAACATTGGTGAAACCTAGAAGTTTGTAGAAGCAATGACTGTCGATGTAAACCAGATGACACCGACGACGATGATCTGGATAGATCGCCGTCTCGAGGAAGCTGGCACCAAGAGGGCCAGAAGACAATCTCAGCTCTAGCCACACAGAGGAGGGGCAAACAAACATCATGAGTTCCCCGACCGGGCTTCATTAATTGGATGGCGATGAAACCACATAACTAAAACATGACGCGCCACCATCTCCTCCACATGACATCATCCCCGTGGATAAATGCTAAGCATGCCAAACCAAATGGCCAACTATTGACACTATCCACCTACTCGTGGATGCAGCTCCAATGAAGCACATCGACCTAATCTTACCAGCGGCGAAGAACTCGAAGACCCTACAGGAGATTGTACAGGCAGATAGACCCCGGGGTTCCCCAATCTCCCGTTGATCTTAGCAGCCGGCGGAGGGCAAGTGAATCAGTGGCACCCCCGAACTAGTAGAAAAGGGGGCAAATGTCCAGGCGGGGTCAGCCCATTAGTCCCGGTTCAGTCAAGAACCGGGACCCATGGGGGCATTGGACCCGGTTCGTGAGCCCCGGGGGCCGGCCGGGCCACGTGGGCCATTGGTCCCGGTTCGTCTGGACCTTTTGGTCCCGGTTGGTGGGACGAACCGGGACCAATGGGCCTCGCTCCTGGCCCACCATCATTGGTCTCGGTTGGTGGCTTGAACCGGGACCAACGGCTAAATAATGCAGAAAACAAAACAAAAAAACTGGAAAAAAATAAAAATAGCAACAATAAGTACTTATTTATTTTCTTTTACGATAATTCTTTTTGCTATTAAAGTTTGTAACAAAATTCTAATTACTTATTTATTTTCTTTTATGATAATTCTTTTTTGCTTTTAATGTTTTAAACAAAATT
Organism: Triticum aestivum; assembly: GCF_018294505.1. Taxonomy (NCBI): domain Eukaryota; kingdom Viridiplantae; phylum Streptophyta; class Magnoliopsida; order Poales; family Poaceae; genus Triticum; species Triticum aestivum. The sequence goes on along the minus strand of NC_057813.1, from coordinate 711,975,324 downwards.
CTAATTACTTATTTATTTTCTTTTATGATAATTCTTTTTGCTATTAAAGTTTGTAACAAAATTCTAATTACTTATTTATTTTCTTTTATGATAATTCTTTTTGCTTTTAATGTTTTGAACTAAATTCTAATTACTTATTTATTTTTCTTTTATGATAATTCTTTTTGCTATTAAAGTTTGTAACAAAATTCTATATAATTTTAGTTTCAATAATAGTAGAGGTTTATAAAAGCTTTTTAGTTGATTTCTTTAGTACCAGTTCTAAGGATGTTACAAAGGCAGGTACAGATTTTAAGGCTGGGGCCCCACGAGCACCTTTTAGTATCGGTTCGTGGCATGAACCGGTAAAAGTGTTTTTTAGTTGATTCTTTCTGCAGCTGTTTTTTAGTCCCACCTCGCCAAGCGAGAGGCACTCGCATCGGTTTATAAGCCCTGAGTGTAGAGACAATGAAGGGAGAAGCGCAGTGCTCACCTGCACGTTGGCCTGAAGCTAAGCAACGTGCAGGTGAGCATTGCGCCTCTCTTTTATTTTGGCATGGTATCATCATTTCATCCGCATAGCATATGCAAGAAAGTTGTGAGGGTTACAGCAAAAACTGGATGCACTTCGTGTATAAAACGGAGAATCTCTTTCGAAGTATCAGGATTTCATACGGAAACTTGTCCGTTACAACATGCATTTCAAATGAACTACAAAAAGGTTGAAAGTTGGCATGGTATCATCATAATAGTTGTGGAGAAAGTCTTCACTTTTTCTTCGCTTGTGTCCTTTCCTTATTGTGCCGTAACAATGGATAATCTTCATCATTTATCAGGATGCTTGGGTCAGCCTTGACTTTGAAGGGAGGAATTTCATGAAACTTTTCATAATCTTCGGACATGTCTGTCTTGCCCTCCACTCCCATAACGTCCCCTTTTCCTCAATGCAACCGGAAGCAGTTGCGTCATAATCATGTGGCAGTCATGAGACTTTAGGTTCTGAAACTTTTTGTTGTAAGTAGAAACAGAATAAAATAAATAAAGCAAGAAACAAAACAAAAAAACAAAAAAAAGTGTTTCCAATTTGAAAACTAATGGCACTAACAGAAAGTTTATAATTTTTCTAAAACTAAAAGCAAAAAGAATTAAAAAATAAAGCAAAAAACAAAAGAAATAAATAATGTAGAAAACAAAACAAAAAAACTGAAAAAAATAAAAATAGCAACAATAAGTAAAGAAAACAAAAAACAAAAAAATGCCTCCTACTGGGCCCCCACGTCCTAAATACGACTAGAAACCCAACAATGGGCCAGGATTCAGGCCCGTAGTAAACCCAGTAGGCCCACAGGCACATAGAGACAGATTAGGCCCGAAAGCCTGCTTTAGAGAGGAGCTCGAGAGGGTTGGCGCATCGCATCTTATAAACAGTTGCGGTTCTCTCTCAGCTAGCGAGGTGGGACTAAACTCCCACCACCACGCCGTTGTGCAAGGCCCATTGGTCCCGGTTGGTAGCACCAACCAGGACTAAAGGGATGCATTAGTCCCGGTTCGTGGCACCAACCGGGACCAATGACCCCTTTAGTCCTGGTTGG
>NC_057813.1:711965124-711973017 GCF_018294505.1 Triticum aestivum | reverse complement strand
TGATTTTTTTGTTCATAGATTTTTTTTCTCAATTTATGTATATGTTCATATTGTGTATGTATAGGAAAATTGTGCATGATCAAAGTCATTTATGAATATGTTCATATTTAGAATAGAGGAAAAAGGAAAAATAAGAAGAGAAAGTGTTTAATATAATTAGTTAGAAAAATAATAGAACTATAGATAAACTAGTTTATTTTTAGTAAGTACTAATTTATTTTATTTATAATAAGTGCTTCATATATAGTTGAACTAGCTAGTTGATTTAATAAACCAATTTATTTTACTAGATATAGAAGTAGTTTATTTTTAGTAAGTACTACTTTATTTATTTATAGTAAGTGCTTAGTAGTTGAACTAGTTGATTTAATTAATAAAACTACTTTATTTAACTATATATAGAAGTAGTTCCCGCATCGACGTCGACGATGCCTATCCCACATCCTCGTCGTCGTCGACTCGGCGGTGGAGGCATGCTTGATCAGGACCATGTTCGGGACTGGGCTCCGCCGGGCTGGTATTGGGAGGCGCTACCTTCTGGGGGATGTAGGTTGGTGAGGAGGCAGTCCGTTGTTGACCCGATCCTTGTTTGGTGGCGGTCGCGTGGACCAGTGACGGTGCCGAGGCTTCCGGACACCGCGGAGGTGGTACGTCACCGTGTCAGCGAGGAGGACGAGCACATCCTTCGCTACATGGTTGCGTTGGAGGGCAGGTTCGACAATACCTGGCAGGTTCTTCTGGGATCTCACTGGAGTTATGATCCTGTGATCGTTCCTTATCTTTGGGTGTCCACCGCCCGCGACGATACCCGTCGGGTGCTATGGTTCTAGCTGTATTAATTAGCGATGCTATATGTATGATAGTATTCGAGGAGTATTCGACGATGTACGGACACAAGAGATGATGTACTTTTGGTTATAATTGAATGCATGCTAATTTGAATACTACTTTATTTTACGATTTGGTTTTGCTTATTGAATGCTCATATTGGAAAAGTACTCCTACTTTGAATGCTAAAATTGAAGAGCACTCTATGCAGAAATCTAGGAGCCCCCTCCATCATCCACGCCCTCGTGGGGGTAGCTTCTCCTTCATTCCCGTGCGCTAGACAATTTGGTGTAATAATGCACTCGGGAATGAAAGGAGGAGCTACATACCATCACCGATAGTCAACCCATGATTAATAATAATGAACTAATTTAGATTTTTTAGTATATATGTTTAATTGTACAAGTTTAATATTTGAATTATGAACTTAGGCCGGAAATGTCGTACTCGGACGACGAAAACTGCCCGGGGGAGTGCGACTGGTGCCACGACGACCGAGGTATGTGCAACAGGTTCATTGAGCTGGACGAAGATCGGCGCTTCAGCATTAAGCTCGAGGAGACCTTCGATGTTCATACGGTACACAACAACGACAATAGTTTTTTTCGTAATTAAGCACGACTTCAACTATTTTAACGTGTATTTTTCATCTTTTCCAATTCGACTAGCTTATCCCATGCTATGCAAGACGCTATGTCTTGGAGAGGATGGGTTTTGAAGACCATGAAACTACGGAAACGAAAAAAATTCTCCTAAGGACCCATCATGATGTGGATTTTAAAGTAAAGTTGTACAATGCTGAGAGTGTAACCCATTTTGGTTGCAAAAATTGGGAAACACTTTGCAAGATGTATGGTTTTGATGAGGGTATGCTTGTCATCATGGATCTTGGTGATCCTACAATCCAGCAAGATAATATGGGAATTTGGGTCCTTGTGGATACACCTCCAATTCTTCCCCCATGTGAGCTTAACATAGTTATTAAGTAATTTATATTGTTTATTTCAAAATAGTTGATAGCTTATTTCCATTGACAGCTTATTTTCATTCTTCAAAGAATGTGCGGAAGATGGTAGACAAAACCCACTACACCAATGACTCCGAATTAACTTATAAGGAGAAAAATCATCTGATCGCATTTTGTACTGATCTTGAGAATTACAATGTCTACAATCGAACTCCTCAACATTATGGTCAATACGTGCCACTAGTGTACGTGTTGAACTACGGTAACTACCATGGAGATACCCTGGTAAGATTTTTTACTATTACGACATCCCTGCATCTTTTTAAATACTTCTAAAACTAGTACATCATTGCTAACTACGAAGTTATTACTATGTTTTCAACAGATAATCCCGAATGATTGTGTGCCTCATCTGATGTATATGCACGGCCGCCTTGATGTTTTGAACATACAACCAGGCCGTCCTACGAATCTCAATTGTCCATACCGGATTTCTAAAAGAAGTGGAGACATGACAATCAAAGAATGGAAAAAATGTATGAACAGTCGTAAGGAGCTTGTTGGAAGCAAAAGGAGGCGAAGCGCAAGAATTGGAGACAGGATGATATCCATTCTTCATAATGGAGAGTCAGGGTCTATATTGTTTTATGCTATTTTACCTTAAGGGTGTTTAGGTCCTACCTGATACTGATGATCATGTGCTAAGAACCGTTATGTAGGGTTGGGTTCGATGACTATGAGGATGATGATCGTATGACTTGTTATTAATAACGAGTAGAAGTTGTATGATGATGCATGATTAGTAGGACTTGTTATTATATATGATAATGTATGATGCGAGCATACATGAGTTATTATATATCAGCGGGTGAAATGAACATAGCAGTAGCGTTGGTAAACCAAAGACAAAGATATAAGATAGGACACTTCTCTTTATTAGCTAGCTAATAACAACCTAAAATTAACCCCCAAACCCCTAAACCAGCCACTTTTTTTTTTTAAAAAAAGAAAGACCTCAGCTCCAGACAGCTGCTGACACGTGGAAGCCTTTTGGTCCCGGTTCATGTCACCAACCGGGACCAAAGGCCCCCTTGCCTGGGCTGCTCGCAGTGGCCACGTGGAGACCCATCTGTCCCGGTTCGTGTTAGAACCGGGACTAAAGGGGTGAGGCATTAGTAACGACCCTTTAGTCCCGGTTCATGAACCGGGACAAAAGGGCCTCACCAACCAGGACAAATGCCCTATTTTTAGTGCGATGGGTAGAGGGAAAGTGTGTGCCGCTTCCTTTTAGGACATATCCTATGAATCCTGATTCTTTTAGATAATCGACCTCCGTGTGTTCTATTTGCTTCGCATTTTTTTGTATTTTAGCCACTCCAGACCAACATGATGGTGCTCGGATTCGAGTATTTTCTAGCTTGCTGAGCCCCGGAAGATGATGTACTAAGGGGAATGGGTTCCGGGGTAGCCGAATCCACCGCGGGTGAGTCCAGGTGGTGAGGTTGACTTTTGAAAAAAATATGAAGGTTAGTGATTTTGTAGGTTTTGATGTTGCATATGTTATTTTAAAATGCGGCCAACACGCTATGACAATTATGGGTGCATGTGTGTCAGAAATGTTGTGTTCATGATGCAAGCTGTGGCCTATATGTTGCAACACATGTTGTTTTCTAAGTGATTTTGCTGTATCTGTTTGGGATTTTCTGTATGCACAAACAAAAGTACCACATAAGGTGTTTCAAATACTGCAGTATTTTTTCTTCCCGTATGTGCATACCCATGTAAAATGTTGTGTCGATGTTGCGAAAGCATAAACCTTTGGTTGCACACGGGAAGATTTTTACTACAATAGTCGGATAACCTGTATTTTATTTTGACTTAAAATCTAACGGCCCGCAGGACTGTAGATCCGGCGATCCCATCACCCAACCATTGCCTAGGGCCACCTATTTTTCTTAGCAGCTTTCATAAAACAACATAAGATGCCATAAATCAAGAACATTCATCCTTCCTTTCTGGTGGATGCGCTGAAACATTAGGGCCTTCTTTCTTTTTCGAGGCAAGGTAATCACCAAGAGGACAGAATCCCTGCCAGAATATATTACTCAAAAACATACAAATACAAAGGCATGCAAATGTAACTAGAAATGTAACTGTGTCAAGACATAGTAATTTCCTCTTTTTTGCGTATTAATTTCTCCTTCATTGAATCAGAAGCATGCGGCTGATAGTAGGCATGCATGTCTGAACCATGGAAAATTCAAGGAAATCATATAACCAAGCATCATTCGTTTTCCTGATAAATAAGAAAGCTGCAATTGACCTTTCATGAACTAAAGTTGAGATGGTGAGCAATAAACCACTTACAGTCCACCAAGTCTTATCCCCTGGCCATGATCTGTGCTTTAGTAGTACGTAGCATACAATAGCATATCCCGCAAGAGGAAAAGGCAGACAAAAGATGCAAGTTGAAAGCGGTTAGTGGTGATAGGATCATTGCAACAAGACAAACTATCGATTAGTGGAAGGCCTCACTTTCAGATTCAGATTATCAGATAGAGTTCGGTGTAAGCTCAGAATGGCAGGTATGTGGAATGTGATTGAATCTTTGTAACGTCTGAAAACGCCACCTCCGCGGGTTTTTAGCACGCGCCGTGCCCCGCATTGGACGAAGGTGGGTACCCCTATCAGAGGTTCAAAGATCCATGAATAAACAATCAGATCCCGGCTGATTTCTTGTTTCCTTTTCCAGCTTGGGGCTTCCTAGCAGGGACGTGCTCAACTGACTGATCACAAATGGACCATGGTGCTTTCCAAAAGCTTGCCACTCTTTCTAACTTTGCTTTGCTTTATATTGCTGTACTGCACTTGATGAATCATACAGAGACTATATAGGGAGTCGTCTGCTTTCTTCCTTCCTCCTTCCATACTTAAAATAATATCTGGATCTTCTGGGGCCGTGATATGACCATTGTTCTCCTTTTCAGGTGGATTATTTGCCATGCTCATGTGAAATCCTCCCATGGCCGAGAAGACTTGTTAGCAGAGAAGCTGTTCAGTGAATTGATCTGCAAGGGAAAACATAAAAGTTTATTTCTCTCTACTACTTCCATTTTTGACAAACTGACAAGCCACAATAGTCTTGTGAGACTGCAGCCGGAGACAGAAAAACACTTGCAGCCTACAATTGAAGGTGATTCCTTGACATTCGTCTCGAAAAGAAGTGTGAAACTGCTGTTATTGATGGACAAGTGTCCACTGATAATTGTTCCTGAGAGGATATGCAATAGCCAGACAAAGCCACCACTCATATAATGCCTAATTGGAGTCTACCTAGCTCCCCTACGCTTAAGAAAGTGGTAAGGCCATAATGGCCACCCATAAAAAGTAACCAAAGCACGAGAATCCAATGGCTTAAAGATAAGTGGGTGCAGACATGCTAGAATCCTCACCATGGCTAAAGAAGAGAATCCCCCATTACCAATTAACAATCCCCTAACAGACCAATCGCTAGCAGAGACCTGGGTGATGTAGTTGCTATGAAAATGCCTATATAAGTGGACGGCAGGGCAAGGGCAAACCAATATTGCTCTGACTTACTAACTAGCTAAACAGTAAACAGAGAGCTCTCCGTGAATGATGTCGAGGAAGAGGAAGAAGAAGAAGTGTGGAGCACGCTGCTGCTACCTGGTCGCGCTCTCAGCAGTGTGAATTTCCAGAAGCATGCTTGCCGTGCCTTCTTCCGGGTGCACCGGAGGCCGGCATGTGACCAGGGGTGCTTCAGTGATGCAGAAGAAAAAAGGCAAGTCTTATCGGCAAGGGAAGGCTACGCCTTTCTTCCAGGTCTCCCTCTCTCCATCTAAATCCGTGTTTGGAGGAGGGGGCTACGGTTAGTTTACCCACCGGTTTACCGTGTCCTTGTGAGTTGTGGTCATTATCATGCACTCGTCAGTTGCTTGTCATGTATGGTGTCCTTGAATTTTCAGCTACATAATGGTCGGTTGTGTCAGTGAATGGGAGTGTGTTCATGTGAGTCAATTAGCTAAAAGAAGTGTGATGTGTGGGTTCAGCGAGGGTGTAACAGTCACTGAATAAGAATGTAAGGGTCATATCCTATATGTATGTATGTCTAATAGTAACATGTAACATGTGTTGCTCTTTCTTTCACCTTGGGCTTTGGTACAAATCAATATTTCAAGTTCAACTCTATATATCCAGCTAACTTAGAAAATCTTACATATGCGAAAACAAGAGTGTCAATATTCTATTAAGGACTGTGATAACTGGCAACCGTGTGACAGATTGCAAAAGTACCATACCACCCCCTCCCTTCGATCCCGCCTCCTCTCTCGAAAGGACCCCTCCTGATTTTTTGGGCATCCCGCCTCCTCTCTCGAAAGGACCCCTCCCTTCGATCCCACCCCTCCCGCCTCATGTCTCGAAGGAACCCCTCCCTTCGATCCCATCCCTCCCGATTTTCTGTCGAACGAACCCCTCCCTTCGACCCCGCACCTCTGGAACAAACCCCTCCCGATTTTCTGGGCCGCCGGCAGTTAAAAAATAGACAAAAATGGGACATCACCGATTTTCTGTCGAACGAACCCCTCCCTTCGACCCCGCACCTCTGGAATGACCCCCCTCCCGATTTTTTGGGCCGCCGGCAGTTAAAAAATAGACAAAAATGGGACATCAGAGGATCGATCCCAAACCCTCGCATACTATATGGGATGAAATTTCGAGCTGAGCTAGCAAACTTTAGTGATTACACACAATGTACATGCTACTTGTATCTTCCTGAGACAAGATTGAACAAAAATAAAAGACTGTGATCATTGAAAATCCAAACTGGTAGCCTTACCAGAAAATTACCATGGTGTCTGTACTTATGTTATCAGGTATGGATTTTGTATATTATCAGTTATCGGATATGTGGTTCGTATATTACTGTATTATTTTCACATAAATATTTCCTCTTTTTGGTAAAAAGTTACCGCAATGTTTGGATGTAAGTTATCGGGGATGTTGTTCGTATGTTAGCGTTCTATTTTCACATAAATTATCGAGGTATGTTTTCGACAACTTCTTTTCCTCCTTGGTCAAAATTAACGCAGTGTCTGTATGCAAGTTATCAGGTATGTGATTCGTGTATTACGGTGTTGTTTTCACATAGATTATTAGGGTTATGTTTTTCAACAAATTTCCTTTAGTCAAAGTTACCGCGCTGTTTGTACGTAAATAATCGGGTATGTAGTTTGTATATTATCGTGCTATTTTCACGGAAGTTTTCGGGGCTGTTTTTCCCCGGTAAAACTTATCATGGTGTTGCACGTAATTTATGAGGCGTGTGGTGCATAAAATATCATATCATACACATAATAGTTACCGGATATGTTTTAGTAAAAAAATTCTAAGTCCAAAAGGTAATCAGGCATGGGCTATGTAAGTTACCATGGTGTTTACACAGATGTTATCAGGACATGAAAAATCTGAACTTTTTTCAAAGTTATCAACCTTTTGTTGGGGTCGAAAGTTATCGTCCGATACTAACAAAAGTCACCAATATTTTTCATATGTTGTTAGCAACAAAAATGTATAGCTAAAATGCTCTCATTTCATCAGTAGCTACCAAACGAGCAACAATTGTAACATCATATACAGCTAAACAAAACTCTCATTTCTTATGCCTTCAAAAACAAAACCAATCGATTTCTTTGTAGCAGCGATGCAAAATTCAGCAGAACAAGGCCAACAAAGATCATCCTTTCTATAGAATAGAGGAACATAAGGTACTACTGTACTTTTTTTAGTAGAAGAAAAACGATATGCTATTTTCTACATATATTATTGGGTATGCGGGTCATACATTACCGTGCTATTTTCACATAAGTTATCGGGGTATGTTTTTCAACAACTATTTTCCCCTTGGTCAAAGTTACTGCGCTGCTTTTACGTAAGTTATCGGGTATGCAGTTCATACATTACCGTGCTATTTTCACGTAGTTGCCGCGGTATAGTTTTCAACAACCTTTTCCCCTCTTTGGTCAAAGTTACTGCACAAATTATTGGGTATGCTGTTCGTATATTACCGCTGTTTTCAA